>NC_133662.1:93517351-93817351 GCF_037893015.1 Macrotis lagotis | reverse complement strand
CTTATTTGCATCAGATGGTTTTTCTTTACAGTCAGTATAAAAGGAAATAAAAATCTTATATTTATTAATAAGAAAGACCAGTATTAATTGCTCCCTTGGTCAACAACTATCATTTCTTGATAAAAGTTAATATGCCACAGCTTTGTTAACTGATGCTCAGAACTAAATGACTAATTTTAACCTACAGGGCAAAACTTCTCTGCCTTATTCACCCTCATATGAAGGGTGGACAAGCTGTCCCATAAAGGAATCCTCCATCCTAATATGAAAGAAAGAAAAATAAAGAAAAGACAGGCTCAACATCTACCATATTTTCTCATCTTTGCATTCCAAGGGGTAAGTCATACCTCTGAACATATTTGCCTACTAATGCACATACACTAACATATAACACTACATATACAGTGTGACTGTGGTCAGGTCATTTAACTTCGCAGGGTCTGGGATAGCCTAGTCTAAGGGGATCAATTACAGAGCAGCAACAGATCTGCATGAAATCACAGGTCTAGTTTAAAAAGAGGGGAAAAGGATGGTTTTGATATAGATATTAACTCACTAGATTATTAAAGAATTAGATTCATTTTTCTCTTAGAAACAGCATAAGAAATTCAAATTCAACAGATGATATATCCCTCAAATCAAAAAGTACCTGAAACTAGGGATTCGGAATTACAATATTTCTCAGCCAGAACAGTGAAACTGCTGCCATGGAGGTATACTGACAATTATAACAGTGCTCACCAGAGCGCTCTAATTAAAATTGTGTCAACATTTTGCTTGTAAAACAGATTATTTCATGTGTGTGTTTGTGTGTGTTTGTACACATTAACCATTATAGCTGACTGCAGGCATATGTATATATAACATGCATGCTACTCTTTTCCCCCTCCAATTTATTTTTTAAAAAAATTAATGAAGCCCCAGGCTCATAAACTGCCAGAGCAAAACACCTGAAAGGATTTCAAAGAAATTTCAGTCTGGGAAAGATAATCATAATGCAGATGCATTTTCATGGCTCATTTAACTCTTTAAAAAGTTGGAAGAGCGACTATTATTATTCTTATTTCCTAAATTATTAACACAGAAATAATAAACTGCTAGTCTGGTTGACCTTTTGACTTTAGAGAAGTAGTCTCCAACAAAGTAGGGGGGAGTGTTGGTATGACCCTAAAGAGGCTGTGACATGACCCTAATAGGTATAAGATTATCCAACCACAGTGCGGATGGTTGAACAATCTCTTTCCCTCCTTGTGATAGGTAATCATGGGGACCATCTCCAAAACAATCTCACTTCCCTCCTCCAACATTCCCCAATGCTTCCTCATCCTTCTGCTAGCCCTGTCAGCTTTATTCTGAGACAGTTGTCAGTTCCTCAGGGGATTTACACTTTAATCAATACTTAGACACTCCCAACAAGAGTAGGGCAGGCACCACCAGCCAAATCCTTCCTGGCATCCACCCATGCCCATTCAGTGGGATCACTTCACAACAGACAACAGAAAAAGGATAGCAATGAATGAAAACCCCACTTCCTCGCCTTTCCTTTGTGGGGAGCACAAGGGATAAGCAGACATAGATAAGTTGAGATTTGTATTGTAGACATCTTTTCATTCTTTCTCTCTGAACCCACCATACCTCTTCCAAACTTCTCTATCACTTCCCTGGTACCAGGGCATCGTCCTGATATCCAGGTGAGCAACTTGCAAGTCAGTCTCTACTCATCCCTTTCGTGGACCCCGAAGATATATCCTCTTTGTTCTACTCACATAGTTCAGAACGTAGTTCAGAACTTGAATACCCCTCTCCCAGACTCTTTCAATAGACTAATTAAGTCTCCAGTCTTACAATCCATTCTTCCCACAGCTGCCCAAGTGATTGTCTTGAAGTACAAGTATAATCAAGTCATGGCCTCCAACTCAATAAACTCCAGTGCCATTCTACTAACTCTAGGAACAAATACCAATTCACCTTTATTTCTATTTTATGTGTTTTAAAATATATATAATTTTAGTAAAAGACTTCATATATATTATACAAATATATAAAATGCATGCATTGATCAAAATGGTTTTACTGATAGATGGGGTGTATGATCAAAAGAAGTTTAAAGATCACTGCATTCCGGGGGCAGCTAGGTGGCGCAGTGGATGGAGCACCAGCCCTGGAGTCAGGAGCACCTGGGTCCAAATCTGACACTTAATAATTACCTATACTATATTCCATTTTAGAGGAAGCTTATTAAAGAAACTCATTTTGAGTTCTTTGAATTATAATAATTATAGTATATATTTGCTAATTCCATTTCAATATAAGTGGTTCTTTTGATAATCCAATCTATTTTATTTTATGAATTTAAAAGAACTTTTCTGAAAAGGGGTCCACAGGCTTCAGCAGACTGCCAAAGGTGTCAATGAAGGGGAAGCATTAAGTATTTATATAATTTATTAGGCACTGTGCTATGTGTTTTTTTTTAACAAATATTACCTAATGCAATTCTCACAATAATCCTAAGAGATAAGAGCTACAACTCTCTTCTTTTTATAGAGAAGGAAATTAAGGCAGACAGAGGTTAAGTGACTTGCCTAGAGTCAGCAAGTGTTGGCAACTGAATTTGAACTCAAATCTTCAGACCCAGCCAGCTAACCAAAGAGCCACCAAGCCACCATGATATAAAAAAGTTTTTCGAGGAATAATATGTGTGGTTGATTGGGCAGAGGGCTAGTCTAGGAATTTGGATGATCTGGGAATTCAAGCAAAATCCTTAATGTCTGTGAAAATAGGCAAATCATTAAAACATTTAGTGAACTCAGAAAACTCTAAAATCATACCTTCTGGAGAGATTGTTGGTCTGTCTCAGTTGCTGAGGTTAGTCAGTCAACAGGAAAATGTTAAACACTTACTATATGTCAGATGCTGTTATGGAGATTCAAAGAAAATCAAAACCAAAGTTTCTGCCCTCCAGGAGCTTACATTTGTGATGATTATTTGGATACCCCTACTCAAATTTATTGTTTATTGTGACTTGGTGGGCAACAATGTCTTTATTAATGAATTAAACAGAATAGGATTAAGTTAGAAATGTGTGTAAAAGCTATTAGAATAAGAATTATGAATATTTAATCCACCATGTATTGATGATTATATTTTACCTTGTCAGTTAGATTCATATTGCTAGCTGGAAATGTAATAAAAATGCAATTGCTACACTATGCTACCCCTATCCTCAGTCCCACTCCTCACCCTTATACTTAAAAATCTGTTATATATAACTTTTTCCCCCAAAAAGTCTAGTTAAACATTTACTAGGATGTATGTGTATATATTTGTATAAAGCAATGTCAAAGATAAGTTTCTTTTTACAACAGGTCAATTGTAAATCATGGAATTATTCCAAACTTATGAAAATTCAGCATTTCAAAAAGCAGTGAGTTGGACCTAGAGTTCAAGTCATGTCTGTAACATTGATCTTTGTCAAACCTTAGGATCTTCATCTACAAAATGGGAGAGATGATACTCATATCTGAGGTTTATCTGCATAGAATTATTTCCAATTCTATCCTCGGGTATTAAGGGAAAAAATAGCATCTATGCTGACCCATCAACAATTATGAAATGTCAAAAAACACAAACAGAAGACGGTATCCAAGAGGAGAAGGTGTCTAATATTAGAAATAGTTCAAAAAGGATGAGGAAGACAGAGGAAGACTAGTATACCATAAGCTTTTTATACCAATGTGTTGATAAGCCTGGACTAAACAAACAGATTAGCTTTTACTTGGAAGCTACACCAAGGTGAATATTGTTTTCCTTGAAATAACTTTCCTTCCAAGTTTATAATGAATTCCCTAAAGGAGATTATTTGTGCTGTTATCCCTTGAATAGAATCCCCAGGTTGGGGGGTACAGTACTAAAGGAAAACAGCCTCTCCCTTCAAGGAGTTTATATTCTAAAAAAGCAGAGTAGAGGAGTGGCTAGGTGGTGCAGCAGATAGGGCCCTGGAGTCAGGAGTTACTGAGTTCAAATCTGACCTCAAACACTTAATAATTGTCTAGCTGAGTGCAAGTAACTTAATCCCATTGCCTTGCAAACAACAAACAAACAAAAACAGAGTAGAGATAGATTTGGAGACAGATAGATAAACAGACACAATAAGCTGGGGAAAACCTCTAAAAGTAACCATTATAGGTATTTTCTTAGTTGGGCTTCAGAAGAACAGAGGTTACCTTGGGGGGGGGGGGTGCTGATTTATTCTATATTCAATGGACAACTGAAATTATATTTGGCAACATTTGGTCATGGGGGTAGTTATTGGGTTATTGTATTTTTTCATCTATGGAATAATCATTATTTTAAATTTTTGTATCTTTCAGCATTGATTTTTATAATGTATTACTGTTTTATTATCTAGAGAACAATTATTGTCATTCATTTTCATTTATTTATTGTCATCCATTTTCAATCATGTCTAACTTTATGTGACTCCATTTAGGGTTTCTGTCAAAGTTCCTGGAGCAGTTTTGCCATTTTCTTCCCTAATTTATTTTATAGTTAAGGAAATTGAGACAAACAAGGGTAAGTGATTTGACCAGTCACACAGCTAGTGTCTGAGGATAGATCTAAACTTAGAGGTGTCTTCCTAAATTCATGTCCCACACTCAATCTACTGTGACACTTAGATGCCCCATTAGAATCATTAATTTAAATTATTGTGTCTTTCAGCATTCAGGAATTTCCCAATTCTTAAATAAATCTAAAAGGTGTTTCAAAACTAAACAAATATCAAAAAGAAATAATACATTCCAAATATCTGATAAGAGTGCCCTAAGACAGCTTTAGAATGTCAAATGGACTCTGATGTAAAAATATAAATATTTGACAAATTACACTGTACCTTATAATTTTCATCCTTTAGAAATTTTTAGAAGAAAAAATCCATACCCAGGTTTAGTACATAAAAGGTCTTTGTGTAGGTGAAGAGGAAAGAATAGGAAGATTTATGAAAAGGAGACATGAAATATATTCTTCCTTCCTTACCCCCAACCATATTCTATAGATAATGAAAATCATCCTTGGTCTTTGCACATTTGAGTAAAACATATGAATAATTCATCAGACATATGCAACATATTCAAAATTCCTTCTCAATGGTGCATACCAGTCTCCATCTGACCATTTGTACACAGCAGGACTACAAAGCAAAACATCCCCCTGAGTTGTTTGGCTTCATCCTGGTAAGTCTTCCTTTAAAAGCAAAGTAGCTCAAGAGGAATGGGAAGCTCTTAAAAATTAAATTCTTGGTGGTGCAGTGGATAGAGCACTGGCCCTGAAATCAGGAGTACCACCAGAGTTCAAATCTGACCTCAGACACTTAATAATTACCTAGCTGTGTGGCCTTGGGCAAGCCACTTAACCCCACTGCCTTGCAAAAAAAAATTAAATTCTTTCATAAATGATCTCAACAAAGAAGGAAAGGGCAAAGTAGCTCAAGAGGCTAAGGTGGTTTACAACTGGGAGCTTCCTGAAGAGATCTATTTTTTTTTCAAAAAAGGAGGGAGGCAGGTAGCCAAAGGTGGAAGTAGATGAATGTCACTGATCTAGAAGGAGAATGTAAGTAAGATATGAAAGCCAAGAATGAGCAGAACTTCAAAAAAAAAGGTTCAGGAAAAAAATGTGTTTGTGACAAGAAGAACATAAGGCAAGAGATAGTTCAACATATGGTGTAATTGTAACTGACCAGCTATCTCATCCCACCCATAACTGAAAAGAGAATCGCTTTAAAATCACCTTCTATCATTTGCCACCTCGCAGAATTTCAGAATTGACAGGAATCTCAGAAGCCATCAAGTCTGAACCACACTTAACAAGAATGCTCTCTGTGATATACATCACTAGAGGTCAATTGGGTAGGAGGAAGCCACTACCTTTTCAGGCAACCACTCCTCTTTTGAACAAATCTATTTTGGGCATTTTTTCCCTCTGATCTTAAATCTAATTTTAGCTTTTTGCAACTTCTACCCATTATTTTCAGTACTACCCTCTAGAATTAAATAAAAAAGGCAGTCAAATCCCCTTTTCACATGATAGCCCTTCAAATATATTTTAGTCATATTCACCCTGTCTTCTCAGGTTAAATATACCTAGCACTTTCAATAAATCCTCACATAAGATGACCTTGAGGTCTTTTACCATTAGGGTAATCTAATCCTTCTCTGACAGCAGCTAGGTGGGGCGGTGGATTAGAGCACTGGTTTTGGGAGTTTGAATCAGGTCACAGATTCTTGCTACCTACAAACCTTGAGCAAGTCACTTAAACATGATTGCCTCACATCCAGGGCACTGGACCCAGATGGCTCCAAAGGAGAAAGTAAGGCTGGTGACTTAGTACAGCAACCCCTCTCACTCAAATACAATTCATGTGCTTGTCATGGCACCTCCTCCCTGATGTCATGGTCTTCTTTGAAAATGAAGGACAAGGGGCGGCTAGGTGGTGCAGTGGATAAAGCACCAGCCCTAGAGTCAGGAGTACCTGAGTTCAAATTTGGTCTCAGACACTTAATAATTACCTAGCTGTGTGGCCTTAGGCAAGCCACTTAACCCCATTTGCCTTGCAAAAACCTAAAAAAAATGAAAGACCATCATCATCATCATCATCATTATTATTGTTGTTATATTATTAATGCTTCGCTGAAAAGGTTCCAGTTTATCAATATTCTTTTTAAAAGACTGCATCGAAATCTAAACATTATCCTGCAGGAGTCTAACAAAAAGAGAACACAGTAGAACTAGCATTACCTCTCATTTCTTAGATATTATTTGTCTCTCACTCACTACTGCGTAGCTACTGGCTCTTCTATATCACAAAACTGATTCATGTTGAGGTTTTTTTTTTGTATCTACTAAAATGCTTGTGTCTTTTCCCAAAGAAACTGTTATTTACCTATATATTCCCCCATTCATATTTGTAAGGTTGATTTTTTTTTAACCTAGATGCAAGAACTCACATTTATGCCTATTAAATTTCACCTTATTAGATTTGGGTCAAAATCATTGCCTGTCAATATCTTTATGAAACTCTTTCTCTACATCTCCTAGCTTTGTATCATCTGCAAATGTGACAATTAATACTGCCTTTGGGCAAGTCATTTTTAGCTGTTCCACCTAGCTTTGCATCATCTACAAATCTGATAATAAAGCCTTTAGTAAGTTATTGATAAAAATATGAAATAGTATAGGGCTAAGCAGAGATTCCCTGGGGCATTCCACTAGACACCTCCCTCCAAGTTGATATTGAACCATTAATGATAGAAAACTGAACTACCCCTCTTTAATTTTTCTTTCCATTTCTCTATCAAATAATGATCATTAGAATGGGGAGGGGAGAATAAATATAGCTGCTAGAGAACCAATAATAGATATTTTAAAAGAATTCATTTTGAAACACAGAAGGAAAATGAGAATATAAGAAATTGTGGTCAGTAACCTGAAGAATCACAGGAAATGATTTTCGAAAATTAAGAGAAATATGGATTCTAGAAACTACATAAGTAGCAGTGAATTTGACAATAATTCCTAGAAATAGTTTAGAAATAGATTAGAAAACATTTGGGAAGAGAAGTGAGAATCATTGGGAAGAATCATAAGTTAACTCAGAACAAGTAGAAAGCAGTATGGCAGAACACTGGTTCTAGGGTCAGAGCAGCAGAGTTTAAATCCCACTGCTAATGATTTACCACTTGTGTAATCTTAGGCAAGTCACTTACATTCTCTGTGCCTCAGTTTCCTTATCTATAAAATGGTAGGGTTGAATAAAATGATTTTTGAGTCCTCAGGTCTGGATGGATGGTCCCTTAAATTTATGAAAACTTAGTCTGACCTTTTTGTTCTTTTTTTTCCTTTTCTTCTTAAAGATTAGACTAGCTAATATCATAGGTAAACTATATCTGGATTTTAGTTAGACATATGACAAAGCCCCTGTGATATCCTTGTGGACAAGATGAAAGAAAGGGTTCTATGTAAGAGTAAAGTTAAGTGGATTAGTCTTCAGCTGAATGAATGTTGATAAATGAATCAGCATAAACCTGGAGGGATATCTCTAATGTCATTGCTCTGTCCTTGGTCCTGCAGTCACCATTCTTTAAAGTCAGTGACTTGAAAGCAGAGACAGCATACTTATCAATTTTATGGATTACAAAAAGCAGGAAGGGATAGCTATTTAATAGATTGCATGACAGAATCAGAATTCAAGATCTTATAGGTGGGAAGAATGGACTAAAACAAAGAGAAATGTAATAGGGATAGATATATGTACAGTCCTAAGTAGAGGTTCAAAAGATCGACTATACAAGTATGAATTGGAAGAGATATAACTAAAAACCAGTATACATGGAAAAGATGTATGAGTTTTTAATGACAAGTCAATAGCATTATGTGGTTGCCCAAAAAGTAGATTCAATAATAGGCTGAATCAATAGAAACAGTCTATTAATGCATTAATGAATTAATTTAGAGAGAGACGGAATCTTAGATCGCATTGAGTCAAACTTTCTCATTTTATAGATGAGGCAACTGAGAACCAGAGGTAGCAAGTAAGTAAGCTAAGCTTCAAATAACAGATCAGATTCCAAACAAAGGACTCTTTCCACTACAGCATGTTGGGCAATGATAACATAACTTATTCTGCACTGCATGTTATATTATTTTGGATTTTAGGGCAATATAAGCAAGAATTTCTTAAGTATAAAATGGGATTATCTTGAAAAGTAGTGAACTCTTCATTAATAGGTATGTTTAAATAGAGGTTGGATAATATCCCTTTCAGGGGATTATTATATCCCTACAAGGAATGAATTACTTCATCAATAAGGCTTGATGTAACTTCCTGTAAAAGACATTCAGGCAGGGGTATGCTTGGTCAGTATTTAACAGCTGGCTTTCAAAAAAATGTATGCACAATATATTTTAAAGATCAATCTGCATTACTGACATTCTCTGTGTCACTTTCTTAATTCAACGATCAACAAAATAATAAACTAAGGTCTGATTTTTAACATTTGTTGATTTCTGAGGTGTAAAAGCTCACAATGAAAATTTCACAATCGGATCTTTAGAGTTAGTACAATTTGGCTCCAGGACATCCTTTACTTCATGGCAGTGTATATCACTATATTATTTTTTCTGTACTACTAGAACAGAGTGGAAAGATGAGGAGAGAAAAAGTGAAATTAAATTAAAAGCTATTTGAGCTGGGTTACCTATCATGATGAGAGAACAATATAGATTACAAGATCTTGTGTAGAGAGAACTACACACACTACAGATCCTATTTGATTTCCTTTAAAAAAAAGATCAAGTGACTTAAGGAGGATGGTGAAAATCTTATGCTTCCTTATTAGCATGTATGCTTGCCTTTTGCTGTGGTGGATAGAGCAGCTACAATGGCCCAGCAGATCAAGTGCTGGGGCTGGAGTCAGAAAGCCCTGAGTTAAACCTGGCCTCAGATACTTATGAGCTGCATGACCCTGGGGAAGTCACTTAACTCAGTTTCCTCATTTGTAAAATAAATTGGAGAAGGAAAACAGTAATCTTGGCCAAGGAAATATCAAACACAGGACAAGACTGAAATGAATGAACAACAATAATATGTTGGACAGATCAGAATCAGAAGACCTGAGTGCAAATTGGGTCTGAGACAATTATTAGCCGGGCAAATTATTTAACCTCTGCTTATCTCAGTTTTCTCATCTGTAAAATAGGGGTGTTAATAGGAATTAAGTCACAGAGTTGAGCATCAAATGAGTATAAAACATTCTGAGTAGAACTGGACAGTCTAAGAGCTTGTTTTCTTCTCTTGTGAAAGTCTGAGTTGTTTTGTAACACTGTTTTCTCTCCCACCTCACAGACCAAGCTGACATACTGCAGATCAAAACTCAGTAGGACAAATTTAGCCCAATATTAAAGAATGTTTTCTTTGCTGTTGCTGCAGGTTCTTGTGGCACATTATTCAATATTTTATGTAAAATTCAACTACTACCCCCCCCAAATGGGGCAAGTTAAATATGGCCCTTTGCTAGAACATAAAACAATTGGAAGTAACTATTGCCCTTGAAATTATCCAAGGAATGTCATGGACCTAAAACACATTATCCCTTATATTTGATTCTTGCAGGACAGACATTTTAAAAAATTAAAACAGATCCATTTTGGGAGCCATTACAGCTTCTAGCCTCACAAGTGTCACCTCAGCCCTTGGGAAATAATTGATACTTTGACCCCAAGATGGAGAAACTACTCTGAAAGGTAAATACCTGGATTAAGCTGAGCACACCCTACTTTATGCTTGTGAGCCAATTCCCAAAGACTATATTCAATCCACAAATATCCACAACAGAGGAGTTATCTCAACTGGACATCTGTAAACTCTTAGTGATGGCCACTATATTACCATTCTTGGAGTATGGGGAACTAAACAGGAAAGCTCTGATTGTTGAAAGCCACCTAGAGACTGCTAACTGCTCTCTTTTTTCCATGTATCCTTTTATAAAACCTACACCAGCAAACCAAGAGCATGCTCCATTGTGTCAATCCAGAGAAATTCTTTGAACCCAGTACAAACACCATTCTTGTTATATCTCCTTCATTTTCTAAGAGGAACAATGACATTGTCATGGTGGTGGTGGTGATGGGGGTAATGTTTTGACTCATGCGTGTATTGGATTTAAGTGACATAAGAGTCACACAAAGTTGTCTGTCTCACTCTCTCGTCCAGAGTCATCAACATCCAGTGGCAGGACAAAAGCCTGGCAATGCCCCAGGATCTGACCAAGTTCTAATCAGGAAATCCACAGCACCTGCTCAGCTTCCTTTGAGGTTGTTAGAATACATTCTCACCTGCCTATTACACTGGGCGAGGTCTTCTTAGATTTAGGTTAGGCATCCCCTTAATTCGCCAACAGATTTGAGTTCTGTGGGTTACCATCATTCAGTTTAGTCTGACTGTTGACCAAAGTGTGGCCACTAAGTCCCCACAGAGGTTAACTGATTTGCCCAAGGTCAGACAGATCATGAACAGTCATGAACCAAGCAAGGCTGGGAGACCAAGCTAGCACTCTTTTCACTGCCTTATATTGCTTATCATCTTAGGACTTAATGTTAAGGGATTTTTAGATATGGTCTAATTCAAATCTGTACAATCTATGAACGAGACAAGATTTGAACCTTAGTCTCCTGATTGCAAAAATCTTTCTACTATAGCATGTTGTCTACTTCTCAGAATTATTTCAATGGGAAAGAGAGAAATAGCAATGTTATTTGGCATCTGTAGACTAAACAATTAGTTGATTGACTTCTTTATTTTTCAAAATCATTCTGGCACTTGTAAGCATAGACCATGTTTAGTTGGAAAGCAATGTAATGAGTTGACTGAATTTAAATAAAGACATTACATTTCTTCAGAAGATTCCTAGTTTTACCTGTAAATCATAATTCAGGGGATTGGCTATATGTCTACAAATCTCTGGGAGTCATCCTGATATCTTGCCACTGGATTCAAATGGATTTGGAGGAGACAGAGAGAGAGACTGCACAGCTGTCCCTCACTTCAATTCAATCCACTTGGAAGTCATTGAATTACTTACCTGACATCATGCTCCACTTTGAGAACAACGGACAAACAGCAATTTGTGTGGAGTAGTAGCTACCCCACTGGAAATCCAAATGCCCAATTTCCAGTTGGACAATGCAGCTTGCTTGCTCCTTCCTTCCTTCCTTTCTCCCTCCCTCCCTCCTAAGATATTTTATGATTTATTGGCTAGATTTCTTTCTTAAGGACCATACCTTAAACCTAAATCATTTTGGCTCTCATTGAGTGGCCAACAAAAGGTGTCAGCCCAAGCCTCACTTAGTCATGGTTTGAGCCTTGATGGCTCAGAGTTTTTTTCTTGGCTTTTTTTTGCTTCATTTCTTTCTTATGTAGTCTTAATCACTAAATGATCACTGCCTAGTCAAACTGACATCTATTCAAGACCTTAGCCCAGGGAGAGCCAAGGTCTCCCACTGCATCTAGGATCATCTCCAGGTGTCCTGACCCATATGGTTCTGGAGGAGAGAGTGAGGCCAATGCATTTGCACAGCACTTCCTCACTTAAATCCAACTCACTTGCAAATGTTGGTAAGGTTTTCCTAATGAAATGGTCCTCTTTGAGAACAAAGCACAAACAACAACCACAACAATCTCTATACCTCCTAAAATATACATTCATAGCATCTGGGATTGGGAAAAAAAATTCCCACATAGAAATGTTCCATCTCTCAACCTGATATTGAGAAAACCTATTTTGGTTTATATTTCAGGCAAACAAAAGATGTACCTATGTAGGCTGGCATTTTCCCATGAGTGTTTTAAATGTTACTGTTTCACTTATGAATTTTATGGTTATAAAAGACTATTTAATTTCTAAACATGCCCTGGAGCATCCTGTGAGCATCAGGCCTTTGTGTACTTCCTTATGAATTGATATAACAATAAAAAATAAACAGTATATTCATCTGCAGACATATTTCTCATAAAGAAATAAGCTTTTGAAAAAATTCTTTTATTTGTGAACAATCTAACCATCGTAGAGTGGACTAGATAATCAAATCAGTGAAATGGTAGCTCAAACAAACAGTTCTGTGATGGGCAATGGCCTTATCAAGCCAGATTCCAAAAAGCTAGGTTGTTTGAATTTTTTAAGGGGGGGAGACACAATTACTTTTAAAGTTCCTTTTGAACTTAGATCAACGTATACCATGGAAACAATGTAAAGACTAACAGACTGCCTTCTGGGGGGGGGGGGAATGAGATTAGGGAAAAAAATTGTAAAATTCAAAAAAAATTAATTAAAATTCCTTTTGAAATGATCTAAGAATGATCTAAGGAGAGAAATCTATATGAAGCCCAAAAACAAATATCATGCTTTCATTAAGAAATGGAATGTATCCCAATGACACTTCTCTGCCAGAAATATCACAGAAGGTAGAAATATCACAAGTATGGGGATACTATTCAGACTTTAAGATCAGGGTTATGGTAAAGGGAAAAAAAATCATCAAGTAATAGCCAAAGTAAAAATAACATGTTGGAAAACCTAACTGTGTATCCTGGAGTCCAGGTGGATAAGGGGAAGGATAGCTTTGAATAAAATTAGGAGAGATGGGGAAGAGAGTCTAACATGTTTAGCCACAGAAGGAGGAAAATGAATAAAGAAGGTCTGCCAGAAGGACTTGTACTAGAAAAAAAAGGTAAAATCCATTTTGTGGAATGAATGAATGAATACATGGATAGATGGATTATAAAATCATATATTAAATGTTTACTATGGGCCAAGCACTTTGCTAAGGATGTGAACAGAAATAGAAAAATCATCAGTTACTGCTTTTAAAAAGTTCATACTATTAACTGAATGAGACAATATATAAAAGAAAGTTCAACCACAAAGCAAATAAAAAAAAAACTGAATTTCTAAGGGAGTAGCAGAGGGGAAATGGTTAAGCTGGGAGATTTTTAGAGGTCAGTTAGCAGTGCCAAGGGTCTTCAGGGTATGGCTTAAAGGTCCTTAGGAGGCAATAGCAAGGCAGATAGTAAGCATCCACCATCTCAATGGAAAGAAAAGAGTTGGTGACTCCCAACTCATCTAAGCCAGTGGAGTAGTCAAGCAAGGCTGGATGAGTTCTTGATAGTCCAGTTAACAAAGGAGAGAAAAGGAAAAGCTAGGAGGAGGGTGGCCCTAGTGGCACTTGGTCCTCCTGTCTGGATAGGCTCTGAGTGGGAAACCAGGCAAAAGGCAAGGAGGGAACATGCCCCTTAGTGGTGACAGATGCCCCTACCTACGGATTCACACTTGGGTACTGTATACTCAGGTGAGGATACAGGGCAAAGGGGGAAAGGCAAAAGGCTGAAGAGGATCCCCTATGGTTAAATTGTTTTGAATAGACTGGGTCTGCAAAAACATGACGATTAGACAGGCTCCATGTTCCTTCCAGCTCTAGATCTAGTATCCCAAGATTCTTCTGATGACCTACTCTTCTCACCTTAAGTGAATTAAGAAATAATCTTATGAAGAGACCTACCATAATTTAAGACCCTCTATCCCTTTTCTATTAGCATTATCTTCTCACTTGCTGAGTGATGCCTTAAATGACTTTAATAGGAAATAAAGACATTCATTTCAAAGTCAGAGATAAAGGATGAACAAAACAGGTTGACTAAACTGATACATATTGAAGTACAACTTTGATAACAGAAAAGGAGTTAAAAAAGATTAGAAAGGCATTGGGTTTCTGAAGTGGAAAAAGGATACACCATCAATAAGGAAAAATAGACAAACAGGAGGCTGGGACACAAAAGACAAACCCTGAAGACATTACAATTTTTCCTTTAACTGGGCTCTACTTACCTTTACTTTCAATGGGCTAAGGAACACATACAAGTTGGGCACTTAAGTATTTTTGTCACTAGTCACCTGAAATATTTCTGCTCTGCATGACTCATAAAGAGTTTGTTTGGGACTATTTTACTGCTTTCAAAACATGTTAACTGAAGCATCACTATAAAATAAAGCCTTTCTTTTTAGCCAGATGAAAATTAGATGAATTTACTCTCAACTAACTGGGGGAGGGGCTTCACTGTTCCCAAGCCACAAGAGAAAAATGGAGATGAAAATGAAGTAAGAAATGAAAATTAATGACATTCACAATTTTCTTTTTTAAATGCTATTTTATTTTCTCCTCAAATACATGAAAAAACAATTTTTAACTTCATGATTTTCTTTGATAGCCTATTATAATTCAAAGTATTAGAGATTAAGGGTTGTGATGTAAATGTAATTTTTTTTTTTTTAGGTTTTTGCAAGGCAATGGGGTTAAGTGGCTTGCCCAAGGCCACACAACTAAGTAATTATTAAGTGTCTGAGGTCAGATTTTGAACCCAGGTACTCCTGACTCCAGGGCCGGTGCTCCATCCACTGCACCACCTAGCCACCAATAAATGTATTTTTTTGAGCAGAAAAGAATATGCAGGATTTTTTCTTATTAGTTTAAAATGATTTTCCTCTGAGAAACAACTCAAACATTTTTAAAAGTTTATAAATTATTAAAAAAAATTCCACCCTCACCTTTCCAGAAAAGCTTAATCTAATTCAATTAATTAGAAAAGAAACTTAATGCGTAACCTACCTTAGCATCCACAATGAACTTCAAAAGATAAAAAATATTTGGCTTTTTTTTCCAAAAAATTCCACATTTGATGTCTCTCTGTGACATGATTGTGATCTTTGGTTCTTTGGTTTAACCTGAGGTCCATGCCAGTGTACAAACTTTGACAAGTTCAATTGTGAGTAAAGAATTTCAAGGACCATCCCAGAAATAAACTGCCATCACAGGACTAGCCCTGGTAAAAGTTCTGTCACCAAATACACTGACCATAAGATGATTAATTATTTGGCCACATTCATCAATGAAACAAATAGTTTTCAGATATCATCATATCCAATGATATGAAAAGTGTTCCAAATCACTAATAATGCAAATTAGAGAAACCTTAAGCTTTGCCATCAAATTGGCAAAAGAAGAAAATGACAAGAATTGGAGGGGATATGGGAACATAAACACACTAAGGCACTGTTGGCAGAGCTATGAAATGATCCAGGCATTCTGGAAAACAATTTGGAATAATACCCTAAAAGTTACTAAACTGTTCATATCCTTGGACTTAGCATAAAATGAATTCACTGGCTCATTAGGACAAAGATAAGAATGCATTCAAAATTAGAAATAAGAATAAAAATGACAAGGAACACATTATCAATATATCTCTGCCTGACTGTTGTAGTGCTGAGAATTGGTAATGAATAAAAGAACATATACTAACACCATTTTCATGTTAAACAACCAATGTAAAGCAATAGCACAGCAAAGAGGCCAAAAGAGCTAAGAAACTGTCTTAGTCAGAAATCACTTGATTTCCTTACCAAGTAGAGAGATATGGTCATTAAATCTTATGCTACTTTATATTCATTTGCAAAATCTTGGAGAGAAGAATAGTGGAAGATTATGAAACACACTGTTCCATAAAATGGTGAAAAGGGTTAGGCAGAATTTTTTTTTTTGCAAAAAGGAGACTCAATAAAGCCACATCAAGTTTTCAAAAACATTATTCTATAGAATACAATTTCTTTATGCAATGTAAAAGGTTCTGAGAATACAAGATTCCATTAAGCATACTGTTTAATTATATTAACAATTGATGTAGTAGAATGTCAGGTTTTTTTTTTGTTTTTGCGAGGCAAATGGGGTTAAGTGGCTTGCCCAAGGCCACACAGCTAGGTAATTATTAAGTATCTGAGACCAGATCTGAACCCAGGTACTCTTGAATCCAGGGCCGGTGCTTTATGCATTATGCCACCTAGCTACCCCCCAAATATGAGTCAGTTTTAAAGGCTTCTTTCCACTAAGGTGTCTCCCATGCAGAGGTTAAGCTCATATAAGATTTCTTGTTAGAATCAATAAAGAATATAGACAACCAGGGGATGCAGGAGATAGATCACTGAACTTGAACTAAGGAAGACCTGATTTCAAATCTGTATTATGATCCTTATTAGCTGTACGATCTCGGGCAAATCACTTAATCAGCTTGCCTCAGTTTCTTTAAATGTAAAATGGGAATAATAGTAGTACCTAACCTCCAGGATTGCTATGAAGGTCAAATGAGCCAATATTTGTAAAGTGTTTAGCAAAATATCTGGTACATATTAAATATTAAACTAGCTATTATTAAAATTGTTTATGATTACTATTATTCTTATTTATAAACCTTTATACACTTGATCATTTTTTATCAGGCAAGGTAAGAAAAATATAACAAGATGCCTTTCAAAACTATTTCCACTATCATGGTGGATGTCCAATGTCAAATAAAGGAGGGATGGTTGTATAATGAATTCTTCCAAATGCTCTTATTTGTGGATACCACAATGCAGTCTGCCAAACAGGGCTCATAATCATTTAAAGAAATTCAGCCTATGGTCACAAGGCTAGTGAACAGCTGAAGCAGAACTCAAACTGAAGTCTTCCTGTGTATTGTGCCATCAAGTTGTATAAATATCTATAGTTTATAATCTTTGAGCTATTATTTATGAATCTATAATAATATATGATTGTGGTCATAAAAATCTACTGTTCACTGCATATCTACAACTAATACTTGATAACTATAGTAAATATTCTTCATCTCACTTTCACTGCCCTATCCCTAAAAAAGAATTATCTATATTCTGTAAATTCACTTGTTGATCACAGACACAATTCTTTTCAACCTCATGCAACCTGATATCCTCCCTGTCTCTGTCTTTTCCCTTTTCCAATTCATCATCTACAAAGCTGTCGAAAGATTCTTTGAATCTTGAGTATTTTGGCTACCCTGCTCAAAAACTTTCAATGGCTCCCTATGTCTATAGGATATTTTACAAACTCCTTATCTTAAATTTTAAGGTTCTCTTCAATATGACAACAAAGGACATATCTAACCTTATTTCATATTACTCTCCTTCATACATACAAGTTCTTGTGAAACTGGACCATTTCCCCCCTCAAAACTAATATTCTACTGCCTCCTTACATTCACCCAGGCTAACCCTCACACCTAAGACAGAACCTCTCCTTTTTGCCTTTTGGAATCTTCAAATTTTTTTTTAAGGCTCAGATCACATGTTTCTTCCTTGTTGAAGAATTCATGATAATTGTATTTACTGTTGTTCTCTTCCTCCTCAGATTACCTTGTATTTAATAACTGATGTGACTGTCATATACCCAGCCCAATAAAAACATAAAGTTTTTCTAAGATAGATATTATGTCATTTCTCCCTTTGTATCTTGATCTCACAGCAAAGAATAGACACAGTGAATGTTTCTCATGTTGAACTGCATATGGAAAAATAGTTCTGATATCAATAGTACCAAACTCCTTCTTGTGTCTACTCTTAAAAATACTATCAAAGTTTGTCTAATACTCAGTTAATATGCAGTAAAAGAAGTTTTTTAATACTACACAGAAATAGATCTTATATAAAGTAAACAATATATTCCAATATATTCATCTTTTTTGAGCACACCTAAAACTTTATTTACTACATCACCATGAAAAGGGAAGATAAAGTGACATGAACACATCCTTTAGCAAGCTAATAGCAGAATCAAATGCTTTATTTTAGACTAGTAACTGCTTGAGGGCAGGGACCATGTCATTTTCATTTGTGCACTTCTAGCTGCTAGTACTGTGACTAGCATTTAGTGTATAATTAAGGAATATCTGTTAAAATTAATTGGACTAAATTTTTTGAATCTCATGGTCCACCAAATGCATACTATTCAACATCATTCATTGTCACAAGCACCAGGGGTCTGTAGTCAAACTAAAAATAAAGTCACACCATTTTTCTAAAGCCCCCAAATTCTTGACTGATCTATTTCTCCCCTAATTACTTTCCTACCTCCCATTGCCTACACAAAAACCAATACACAACAGAGTATTGACAATAATTCCAGGCACTCCTGAGGGCAATTTCATCTGAGTTTTCCATAGAGCTAAGCAAAAACAGACATTAGTGGTCTCATGGTATGCTATCAAATTTGCTTATGCACAGTAATATGCTTGCTTTTTTTTTAATCACACAAAGTTACAAAGGCTGTTACCCAGAGAAGGTCTGAATTAAAACAGCTGTTGCCTGAAATGACTAATTCATTTGTGGAGACTACTATAGGTAAGGGTGAAACACTGCCTAATGGCTCTTAACTCTGAATGAGATTCCAAAATTATATAGGAAAAAACAACTAAGGAGGATATTTGGAAAAGAGCAACAAAGAACCTGAAAAGAGCATCTTTAATGAAATATTATGCTCATGAGGCTGCTGTCCCCCTCTAACCCATCTTCTTTAATTATTTTACAAATGTCCCATAAGGCAAAATGAATAATGGACGGTGGAAATGTGCTGTAAAACCTTTCATTCTAAAAATTCCAGAAAAAAATACCTCTGGCCCTCAAATAATATCAGTAAATTGGGTGGAAATAAAAAAAAATGTTTTTTTCAGCAATTAAAAAAATTATATGCATAAAACAGGATTGTAATGAGCTGCACATTATAAAAATATTACTAGGTACCTGAATCTCTTTTACTCCATGAATCAAATAGCTACAAAATTATGCACAGCATTTACATGACCTGAAATTTGTAAATATTAATAATATCAATGAATCTGCAACCAAATAACTAGCTCCCTAGCTCAACTCCCTCTCTCATGCTTCATAAGAGAGCAGGAAAAGGAAGAAGATAATGTAAACTTCGTTAACAGCTGCTTCAACTGGGAAGGTGAAGACAAGGAAAGCAATGTTCCACAAACCTCAGTCTCCATTCAGATGGGCCCCCATCTTGAGTTGGCTAAGCTTGGTGGTCAGTTTCCTAACAACTGCTAATAGGTTGTATTCAGGTGTGTCCCAGAATGTACAAACTGGCCAAAGCATCCCTTTCATTGGTACACCATTATTGCAAAAGGTAAAGAAAAAATTTGGCTTTTCTATTGGAAGGTAGTGATAAGGACATATTTTTTTTAAAGTTTCCATTTTTAAGTGAAAATGAAAGAAAAATTCTCTCCTAGATGTGTTGTGCCTTTGAGCTCCATTTGAAAAAAAAAAGGCAGAGAAAGCTGCTGTGAAGGTCACCGAGTGAAAGAACTTCCTCGGGGCACAGAATAAATTAAATCCCAAGGAAAAAATAAAATGTGATTTCCAGAGTGTGAGGCACAAACTCCAAATGACAATGATTGACAGCCAAACTATATCCGTGCAATATCGAAGACTGCACGTTCTCATTTACCTCAGTGTAGCCAGCAAGCGCCCATTAAACATCCGTCTGATGCCCAAATTAACCTTCTTGGCAAACTGAAAGAGGCACAAACTATCATAATCAACCTTTCATTATCACAGCAGCCTCTAGTTAAAGGGTCAGAATAATTGTGCCATCAGAGCCCTGATTGTTTTCAATCAACAGCCGGCTGGAGTGACAGCTCCGTGATGGAGTAGTTTGATGAAACCGCACCAGGCCTAATCAGAGCAGATGAAAGGAAGGCATGATTGGTGCAAATGAACAGTCGTGCCTCTCCTTTTCATTTACAATCTGAAATTACTCTTAAATTTGCGGGGGTTTTTTTCCTCCCTTATGAGTACCTTCGAAAGAATGTTTGACTTATTATGAGTTCTGACAGTGCAGAGTTATAAAACACAGGTAGGGTTAGCTGCTGAGGCTCCAAGTGGATATTCAGCATAATTTTAACAAATTCACTCTTGAAAAGCACAAAATGACTAAAAAGGGTGTGAATGACCTAACCTTTCAGGGTTGTTTGATTAGCAGGCCCATTTATCACAGCTCACATTCTCCATGATGAGAGAGAAGATAAAATTGATGGGCAAAGATAGTCGGTAAATGTTTGGCCCTAACGATATTTATTTCTGCCGTTAGTTCCCTTGCACAAAATTTCTTAATGTTGTTAAGAATGTCACATTAAAGGTCCTTTTGAGTCAGGTTGTCAGAGACACAATCAAAACAGAGATGGTTTGTAGTTAATAAGCAAAAGCTGCACCACAAACTACAAGTAATAAGGAATTATCAGGTTTCTGATAGGTAGTTACTTTGACATGGAGATTGAATGATAGAGGAAGAGGAAGAAAATTCTATAATCATCTTTCCTCTAAAACCCTTCTGTATCAGATTGAACAAATGGAAGCCCTTGACCCAACAGTATTCAAGCAGCTTCCTCAAATTCCATGGCTAACAAAATGCAGGTAGTGAATATTATTTTGGGGCAAAACATTAAAAGCAGAATAGAATATATGACTGAAGGAGGAAAAATTAAGATTCTTAATTTTGTTCTCCTTTCCAGCAGACTCCAATCAATTACATGTCTCTATTGCATATTATCATTCAGGTCAGTGCAACAAAACAAAGGGGAGCTTAACTAAGGAGATATATATATATATATATATATATATATATATATATATATAATGTTTTATGTGTTTGTGTGTGAATTGTGTGTCTGCCTACACATGTGAAAGAGGCAAAAGGAGGCCAACACAGGATTTTTGCTAGTTTCAAACCCCATGGTGTTAAGTAAAAAAGTAGTTCTTTGTATTTGCTATATTGTTAGCTAGAATAAAGTAACATAAATAAAAGGGAAAAAAAACCTAGTTTAAAAGGAGTCTGAAATTTTCTACATAGTACCAAAATGTATTCCCTATCAGCTATCTTTAATTTTACAAGGGTCAATAGCTCACTAATAATTTGAGGAACATAACCTTGAAAAATAAAACAGTGCTTAGTGACCCTGAATATGCAAAACTGCAGCATTCTATTTTCTATATTTGATGTATACTTTAAGCAAAATACACTTGGATTTGAAATACAAATTGCATAATGTACCAAGAAACTATTCTCTAAGGAAAACACTTGCCCTACAAATCAGACACATTGCCTATTTTCCTATTGTTTTCCAATGACATAATCACATGATTCTAGGGATGGGAGTCCAAAATCTGGGCAACTTGAATTTCAACCTGTGCTGCAGGTTTTGCTTTGGTGGCCTCCAAGGTTGAGGTAGTCCAATCCTCTTAGAGATAGTGAGGCAAAACCAGGGTCACTCTGTGCTTTTTGAGACCAAGTCAAATAGATCTAATCCCTTTTCCCCTTGTACTCTTCAAAAACGTAAGAGATGCTACCATGGGCTCTGCTCAACCTCCCCTTCTCCAGGAGTGGTGACTGTAATTTCTTTAATGGATCCTTGTAAGGAATGGTATCAAGATCTCTCACCATCCTTGGTTGCCTTTGCCTTCCTCTATTCACTTACCTGTTTTATCAATTTCCATCCTAAATAGGGGTGTCCAGAATCAAACATAACAATTTAGATGTGCTCTGACAAGGCAGAGAACAACCTTACTATCACTTTCATTTTGGGATATTATACATCTCCTAATGTTCAGTCAATAAAGATTAACACTCACTGGGTACCAGAAACTGCCTTTTAGTTAACAAAGCTTGAATTTTCTTCAGCTGCTTGGTTAACTTCCTACTTGTGAAGAGGAAACTCTTCAGACTCACTCAATACAGAAATTGCTTCTGCCTCTAGAAAGGGAGGGCCCTTTTGTTAGTTCTGGGATGGCTTTTCAGCTCCTTACCCAGGACAAGGTTTCCATGTTGACCATCTTTATGCCAAACAGTAAATGGGATGAAAAGAAGAAATGCATTATACACAGGGTTTAGTTGGCCAATAAAGTACAGCCCAAAAAATAACCGTAGGGGAAAAGCAATTAAGAATAAATTAGCCTATTTCTATTTCCTAGTACCTCAAGGACATGAAATCTAGTATACAGGAGTCTACAGGAAAGAGCAACAGAACAGTATACCTGGTTTTGAGGATAATCTCTTCTACTTACTAGATGTTTGGCAATACATTTTGCAACTCTGGGTTTAGGTTTCCTCATTTTCCAAAATTGAAAATGTTGGATAAAACACTAAACTTGAATCAAACAATCCTTCATTCATGATCAAAGCTTTGTACAAGTCACTTCAACTCTAAGATCATGGGACCCTGAATCTATAAAATCATGGCAACTATATAAGATGAGTTGGTGCGAGGATGCAATTAAATAATGTATACAAAGTGCTTTGCTAAACTTAAAGCATTTATTTAGTGTGAATTCTTGTGGTCATTGTTGTTATTCTTTCAAGTTCTAATATTAATCCATGATTCTGAATTTTACATAAAATTATTAAAGGAAGAAAATATTTCAGGATCCCCTAAGGTATCAGGTAAAATCGATACCTTTATTTACTTCATTAATTATCAATTTTTTTGAATTTATATAGACTTCACCTCAAAGTCCCAGCAGTGTGTAGATTCAAAGGAGCTTGCTAACAGATCATATCTTTCTTGGAAGACCTGATATCCTGCCCTCTCCAGAGATAGAGACATACCTAAAGGTATCAATTCCTGACCTTAAATAAGCTTTTCATTTCAGAAGGAGGGTTTGAGTTTTATTTTCAGCTGTGAGTAATTTCCCATTGTGATTGGCTGACTTATAGTCAATTTAGTATAATTAATGCCAAATTACATTGTAATTCACATAGAATTACAAATTAAAAGCTATATTAAGAGCAAATGAATTAATCAAAATTAATGATATTATTCTCCCATGTTTTAGAGTGTTAATAAGATAGATCCTCCTAAAACATTTAAACTTTAGGGCACTATCCATCATTCACTGCATTAATTACCAGACTTCCTTATGTGACCAGATGAGGATATTTTCTGGGTAGTTTTTGACATTAAGAAGGAAACATAAGAAAATTATGAGTATCTAGTCTCCAGTCTGGAAGGCATCTGCTTATTTCTAAATAATCTATAAGTAATACCTGTGAAAAGTACTATTTAGTCAGTTCTTAATGATTCATATTAAATTAGGTAAGCACTGCATATGGAAAGTCCCAGTCAAAAGACAATCCCTAAGTCATTAATATTTGGCTTTGGAATGCATCAAAGACAATTTCCTTGAAAATATCTTCCTTCCTAATTGTATTTTCTTGAGTGTAATATTAAATATTCCTTGTCATTACCTTCAGAAATCTGTTGCTGCTGGCAGGGGGATGCAATATAAAAATATTGGTGGGAGAGGAATGGAAGTGGGTAGAAACACTGGAAAGCCAGGATGGGAATAAGAAGTCATTATAGCCAATTCACAAGAGAGATGACTGTGGATGACTTAGAACTAATGTACAATTATGCACATTATTTATTGACATGAAATCAAACTAGTATCTGGGTCTATAAGCTCCAAATTTATGAAACTCCAGCTGGTTGCCTTTCCATGTGAAAAGATTTAGGGAGTTTAGTTGACTAAAAGCTCAGTTTAAGTCAATGATATAATATGGCTAACAAAAAAGCAAATGCAATTGTTGGTTATATAAATTAAAGTGTAATTCCTGAACACTGACATTCCCAGTTCATTCTAAATTTGGCAATACTACATTTGATGTACTGTGGTAAATATAAATTGGATATAAAAATAAAAAAAATATATTATTTAAAATATAATATATACATATATAAAATATTCGAATATAAATATAAAGAGGATAACTGCTAAACAATGGGATGGTTGCCCATAAACTAGGGGGGAATGGGGAATGATCACCTAATTTTGTCACATGAGGAACAAGTGAAGGAAGAAGGGTTTACTCAGGTGAGAAACAGGAAAAGTGTCTTCACATATCATAATATTAAAAAAAATTAAGATTGATTCTTTCTCTTTGTCATCACATCAATTCCATGTAGCTGGTAAAACAAACTAGTCCCAAGGAATGAAGAGGCACAGGGAGGCAGAATTTGACTCAGTATACAGAAGGACTTTGTAATATCTAGAAACCAATGTTCAAAAAGAAACAGGCTGTTTTAAGAGATAGTGAGTTCCCCTATCAATAATAGAGTCCAAACCGAGTTCAAAGGACCACCTGCCAAGGATACTATAGAAAGAAGACGGCTTTAAAGGCCTCTTCTAACCATGAGGTTCTAAAAGTCTATTAGATCATCTCCTTCTTCCAAGATTGCAGATGCATTCTTTAGAAAGTCTATCTGTATTTAAGAGATAGGAGAGTATTCTAAAGGTCTTCAACTTAAAATTTTTCTTCTTTTTGAGTGAGCCCAAGCTCCCCTAATCTTTCATGTTTTAAGTAAAGTGACAAACATGAATTTCACTGAATGATTTCCAACTCTGATTTTCCCCATTTCCCTCTTCCATATTTTTATTTTTTCTTTTTTGAAAATGACATTTCCCATCTTGTTAGTTAAAATTAGTCTCAATATGATGCAAATGTTCTAAAGAGAAGCCTAATCTCTGATTTCAATTCCCAGTAGAAGACAGAAGTCTAATATGATGCTGAGATTCAGAATTTCTATGATGCTCTTTTCTATTATCTTCAATTCAAATTCTTCTTCCTGTTGTAGTATTATAAATTAAAAAAACCAAACCTCATGCTTCCTGTTATTAATGTTACAACAGTCACAGCTTTGGCTCACTTTTACTTTAAAGTCTGGGATTAGAAAGAAAGAACAAAATTAAATCAGTAATATATGTAATTTATAAAGAAACTAAATATACAAAAACAAAGGTCAGAATTGCTCCTTCCAGCATAAACATGAGCTATGAAGAAGGTATTAAAACACAGGGAAAAAACTTGGATTTGGGATCAGAGAAGCTCAGTTAAATCACAGTTTTTCTATTTATTAATTGTGTGGCTTTGGGTTTGTTACATATCACCTGTAGATCAGTTTTTTGATTTCCAAATTGAGTGGCTGAAACTAAATGATCTCTACATATTTAATCCTATGATTGACTTCATATATTGTTCATATGCTGAGTTCAAAACTGGTCAAAGACACTTACTATGTGACCCTAGGAAAGTCACTTTATCTATGTTTACTTCAATCTCTTCATCTATAAAATGGGGATGATAACAATAGCACCTACCCTCACAAGGTTATTGTAAGGAACATATGGGATAAAAATAGTACAGAGCTTAACACAGTACCTGAAATATATTAAGTACTATATAATGTTAATTATCATAGTCATCATCATCAACACTATCATCATTTTCACCACTCTCACCATCATCATTATCATCTTCATCATCGCCATCATCATTATCATTAATTATACTTCCTGTTCACAGGAAGGCTAGGCAGAATGGGGGGGATTGTTGGCTTTGGTGTCATAAAGGGTAAAGGGGAAAATGAATAACCAATTGTGACATGAGTGTAATGGAATACTATTGTGCTTTAAGAAATGACAAGTAGGGGTGGCTAGGTGGCGTAGTTGATAAAGCACCAGCCTTGGAATCAGGAGTACCTGGGTTCAAATCTGGTCTCAGACACTTAATAATTACCTAGCTGTGTGGCCTTGGGAAAGCCACTTAACCCCATTTGCCTTGCAAAAACCTAAAAGAAATGACAAGCAGTGCATGAATTGTTGCAGAATGAATTGGGCATTTCCAAAAGAACATTATACACACTATCAACAACAAAGGGTGGTGATCAATTATGATGGATTTATTTATTTCAGCAGTGCAATAATCAAAGATAATTTTAAAAGACTTAAGATGGAAAATGACATCCATATCCAGAAAGGGAACTGTTGAATTTAAATGAAGACCAAAAGCTAATTATCTTCAATTTTTTAGTTACCTTATGTATTATGCCATTTTTAAACTTTCTAATGTTTTCTTCTGTTTGGACTTGATTTTTGTCTCACAACATGATCAATTTGGGTCTCTTGTGTAGCATGGTTTTAATTGTAGAGCCTATATCAGATTGTTTTCTATTGGGGGTGGGGTGGGAGAAAACTGTAAAACTCAAAATCTTACAAAATAAATGATTAGTAAAACCTCCCATTGCATGTAGTTGGAAAAACAAATAAATATAGTATTTTTTTTTAAAGTTAGAAATAACAAGCAGGATGCTCTCAGAAAAACCTGGGGAAACTTGTATAAACAGATGCAAAGTGAAATGAGCAGAACCAGGTGAACATTTTCCACAGTAAAAGCTTTATTTTATCTTGATCAACTGTGAATGACAGCTATTCTCAGCAATACAATGATTCACCTCAATTCTGAATGACTGGTGAAAAATGCTCTCCACTTCCAGAGAAAGAATTGATGGAGACTGAATGCAAATTAAATCTTAATTCTTATTTTCTTTATCATTCTTGGAGTGTTGGGAGCTCTGCATTTTCTTTTGCAACGTGAATATGGAAATGTTTTGCAAGACTACACAAATATAATTAACATTAATTATTGCATTCTCAGGAAGGGAATGTGAAGGAGGAAGGGAGGGGGAGAATTTTTAACTCAAAATTTTAAAAAACTGAACATTAAAAATTTTCCTTTTCATGTAACTGATAAAAAATAAAATAAAAATTTAATATTAAAAAAGAAGTTAATACAATTTGTCATCACATCAACTATCTGATATATTAAACTCCCAAGAAAGAACAAAAAACGTATTTGGCCCACTCTCAAACTTACAAGGATCTTTTTTTTTTTAATGATTTCAGGATTTGTTCAGATCTAAATATTTTAGAGCTTCCTTCTAGGTCCCTTTCCCCTCAAGAACCTTATTGAAGTCATAGACTTACAGTAAAATGAGGGATCTTTTGTCAGAATTCCCCACATCCTGGCAGTGTCAAATGGAATGAAGGCTTCTCTGGCTCACTGAACACAGAAATCCATCATATGTCCAAATAATTTAGAACCCTATTGGATGTCTAATGTCCAATAAAATGATATTACCAACAAGTATGATGTAGGATTTGGAAAAACAATAAAGTTTTCTTTTGGAATTACACTTATCTAAGTAATGTCCCTATTTACTTAATCTTGTTCATATTTTCTCTCACTCCCTTTCTCATAACTACACTAAGTATATTGATAAATCCATGATATTTTCCATCCATGCATTCAATATTATGCATGCCTCTATGACATTTTCCCAATCCAATATTTCTTTTTCATTCAGTAATACCAGGCTTTCTTGTACTCAGTGATTGAACTAATCCCATAGTTTTATTGTTATTGAATTGTTTCAGTTGTATCAGACTTTTTATGACCCCATTTGAGACTTTTTTTTGGTAAAAATACAGGAGTGGTTTGTCATTTCCTTCTCCAGCTCTCTTGATAGATGAGGAAACTGAGACAGAGTTAAGTGACTTGCCCAGGGTCACATATCTAGTAAGTCTCTTAGACCAGATTTGAACACTCTAAAGCCCAGTACCCTACCCACCACACACTACCTGCCCCATAGCTTTACTCAATACTCCTGAAATGAGTAAACCGGTTTTAATGTCAGTCAATAGATCTTTTCTATTGTATTACACACGCACACACACACACACACACACGTATGTAAATGCAGCAAAGACCATTTGCAAATTATATTTAGATATCGATATTTGTGGTTCCCTTTCCTATTAAAGTTAATATTGCTAATTAAGGACTTTAAATTTTTTCAGTAGTTGACCTCCCCTATTGATATTCCTCTCTCTCTACCAAGTATACTAGTTTAGTTCACCATCTCTCATGATGTAGTTTCCCACCTTCTCCCCAGTCCTCTCTTTCTATCAGTCTTTCTTTTACCTCTCTTCTTTATCAAACTATTTCCTTCTTCCCCCTTCCCACTCCCCCTCCACTGCCTTCATCATGGATTAATAAGACCCACTCCATCCACAAAGATTTCCCTTGTCTTTCCCCAATGCCTTTTATTTCCTTTAACTCTCCATAGAGCAACCTGCAAGGCTGTGAACACCAGGATTGCACAATAAACATAACTAAGTGACAGAACTAATTCAACAGTTTTTGCTAATTCATCAATGAGGGGGAAAAAAATTCTTGAGATCACTTAAAGATTCTGTGGGTTTATGTGGGTGGGTGTCTGTGTTGTGTGTGTCTGTGTGCAGTATGGGGGGGGGTGTTCCTCTTTCCAAGAGACTAAATGGATGTATTCAATATTTTTTATCTTTGAGTTTGGCAAAGTCACATAGTCTTTGATTATCATATTAGACTAAGCCCTAACTCCTTTGGAACATGGAAGGGCTGCTAAGCCAACCTTGGGGTGCCCACAACATAAATATCTTTAGTTTTTATTTTAAATTCGCAATAAGCCAGGTGGGAGCAACCGAACTGCAAGACAACAGTACATAAGCAACCCTCTCTCATCTCTACTCCTCACAGCTGCACCAGCAACAGAAACAGCACATTCAGGAAACAACAGGAAGCAAAATGAAAATTAGGAGTATAGAACATAAATATGTCATATCTCATGAATCATCTTGTTGTTCTTATGTGCACTTTCTAAAAAAAAAAAACACACCACCAGTAACAAAAACTCCCATAAAATTATCTCCCAACTCATGGGAACCACAGCATGTAAATACAAGTTGGGACTCCTGTAATTTCTGATAATGACTGTCCCCTCGCAGTTGCTTGACAACACAGAGCAATGGGGTTGAGGATTACCCTCCGTAAAGTCTCCCTGAAGTGAATGCCAGAAGCAACATAAGGTTCTTAGTGACAAGCGGCATCCATAGGAAATCAGCAGCAAAACCACCAGTCAAACTACTCAAGGAAGAAATTCTCCTGGAGAAATCAGGAAAATGTAAATGAGGTGGATTGACTGCAAAATATAAACACACGACACATGCACACACACACACACACACACACACAAAACACTGGTGATGACAAGAAAAGTAAAAACAGTACCTCTGCCCCCATGGAGCACACATCCTAAAGGGGAGACAACCTGCTATACCTATATAATTATCATAAAAACAAGATATGTGTAACGTAAATGGAAAAGCATCTCAGAGAAAGGGCCATCACTGGATGAGGACCCCAAAGCTCTGTTGTCGAGATAGAGACTAGCCTGGAATACAATAGCCACTAAATAAATGTTTACAAATGAACTGACTGATCAAATGTATAAACAATAAATGTATGAAATGGCAGAATTTCAAATTATTAAGCCATCTACTATGTGTTCATAACTTCGCTAAGGGCCAGGGAAACAAAAAGAAGCAAAGAAGAGTCCTTGTCCTCAGAGATGGCATTTGGAATAAAATACTACTACATGAGAAAGGAAAATAAAATGGTATGAAGATGATTAGAAAGTGCATGGTAGGGGCGGCTAGGTGGCGTAGTGGATAAAGCACCAGCCCTGGAGTCAGGAGTACCTGGGTTCAAATCCGGTCTCAGACACTTAATAATTACCTAGCTGTGTGGCCTTCGGCAAGCCACTTAACCCCATCTGCCTTGCAAAAAAAAAAAGTGCATGGTAAGAGGAGAAAATGCCTAGAGAAATAGTTTGGTAGAATGAAAAGAGCAATCACTGTATAGTCAAAAAATGTGGATTCAAATTCCATGGGAGGAGTACTACTTGCAGGACTCTGGACAAGTCATATAATCTCTCTGGGACTCAGTTTCTTCATCTGTAAAATGAAGTAATTAGACCATATAGACTCTCAAGTCATTCCATGTTCAGATCTATGACTGTAAATGTTGGACTATTAGGAAGGAAAGTGGGAAATCAAAGACTTCTCAGTTATTTTTTTAAAAAAAGATTAGAACAAAAGAGCTCCTATTCCATAACATTTTAATTTCAGCCCATTCCCCATCTGTCATAGCCCCCATGGTATTACATTTGAATGGTTTTAAGAACTAACTGTCCCAATTTTCACTTAAACTATTAATTTCCCATACAATGTGATTTCTTAAGGGATTGGTCTGATTTCTGTCATGGCCAGATCTATAGATCAGGACTAGTTTGCCAATCTATTTTTTGAGTAAAGTAAATTGAATGGAATTTTTTTTTTTAATAAAATGCTACTGAAGAAGAGGCAAAAGGCCACACTGGGCAGTGTGAAAACAGAAAGCACCAAACAAAAAGATTACATTCTCCAATTCACACTGTATAATAGGATGACACTTCAATGGGCATGAAATGAGCAAAGTAATTATCCAGTTTGGCACAGGTTAGTCCCCTTTGGAGTACTGCCTCCAGCACTGCCCACCACATTCAAGAGAAAAAGGGAAATAATGGCTGCAGGGAAATGACGCAAAATTTGAAACACACATATGAAAATGCAGCTATGCCAAATTTTCTATGTAGCTAAGGAAACATAAGGGAACTGAGCATGCTGACAAGAACAGAGGAGGAGGACCTTTAAAAGTCTTAAAATGAGTGACTACTTCCTTCCCTGAGGGAGAAAGCAGGATATCTTCTCTCTTTTAGAGTACAGATTTGGCATGAGCAAGATGATACAAACACTGGAGACAGATGGAGGACTCCTTTCACAGTTAACAATGGTTTTAGCTGATGATCCACATGATGCCACTGGGAACTGGAACTGGATAAGTAAGTATATTGCTCCCAAGCTTTGAAAATTTTCTATATATTGTAGCAGATTTAGTATATGTGAAGGGCTAAATTGTAACCAAACGACTCATTCATTCATTCATTCAAAAAATATTTCCTGAGCAAGGTGCATAAGGTGCATAGTTCTGTTAGCCATAGTATTAATCCACTTTTCCTGGCATGGCAGCATTGTTGTCAGTTTTGTGTTGGTGATGTCAAATAGCTATTTCTGCAAAATTCTCAAATCACTGATGTCCTTTTAATTCTCAGTAGGTTTTCAGCATCTCTTTGAAATTCTACCTTTTCAGGCCTTAGACCCTTTTGGAGGAAAAACTGTTGAAGCATGTTCAGCCATTCAGGTGGATTTGGGGATGCAGATAAAAGTTCATGAGGCAGCCAAATATGAGTTCAATGGAATGTGGAACAAATATATTATTAATACTGTGCCTTATGGAAGTGAATTCCTCACCAAAAATTGGTAAAGAACATATTCTCCAAACGGCATAATTCACTGGCTTAAGATGTTGCCTAGCAGGTGAAATATATACTTATTGCCGGGAAGGGGGAGGAGGAGAGAAGAAATATACAAATGCACAAAACCTCAAGCAGGAAAAAGGAATTGCTGTTTCCCATTCAATCCTTTTAAATATGAAAAGTCCACATTATTGTTTTTATTTATTATTTATAGAGTAGAGTAAGACAACATTGTACAATAAAAACATTAAAGATAATGCCCCTGCCTGGAGGAACTTATAATCCAAGTCAAATGGAGATAGAACCCCCTCCAGGAGACAAGGTGCCCTCTTCATATCCTAGAATGGAACATAAATAGGATAAGATTCCTTGGCTAGTGGGTAAGGAGTGATAAATCTATTTAGAGACCTGACTGAAGCACAAGAAAATGAACCCTTTGCACTACAGCCATGTGTTAGGCATGTGCAATAAATCAAGATAATACAGAGGTGTTGGGTTTGGCTCCTCACCTCAGTTCAGTATGTAAGTGGCTCAAGCCAAATGAGTGGCAAGGTAAAAGGGGCTTCTCTGTATCAGGGCCCTGATGTTGGAGAACTGAAGGAAGGAGGGCAAGTTCAGAACTAACCAAATGGCATTGTGTTGTAAGGGGAAAAAATGTTGCTTCTGAAGTTAGAAAACCTGAATTTGAGTTCCAACTTAGACATTTTAGTTCAGAGAGGTTAAATGACCCTGGGAAAGTCAGGAAACTCCTATCAGCCTCAGTTTCCTCATTTAAAAGTAAGAATAATATCTACCTGTCTCACAAGGTTATTGTATGGTTAAGTACTTTAAAAATCTAAAAATGATGTGTCTTAAAAGCAAATCATTACTTAGTATGCAAAAGGCTATTAGGAGCACCTAAATAAAACATGAAAGAGAATTTGAAGAATGAAGGAGTGAGAAAGTACACATTTTCTAGAATAAAGGAAGTTATATTAGATAATCAAAAAAAGCCAAAAACAAGGGGAAAACTGAATTGAATTATTATTTTATTGACCACTTTTTCTTCATCTCAAAAGTAGAACATCAGGGCCCTTGTTATTGTGCTTAATTAGTTAATTAACTATATTTATGGAGATGAAATTAAACTTACTCATAAAGCTGTCAAAAATACATACTACATACAAAAATAACAATTTTATTTTGTTTTGTTTTTTACTCAAGACCTGGGGTTTCATTGATATTAGTTCTGCCAGTGAAGAAACTTCCTCTATAAATACAAATCAGAAACTGTACTCTTCTCATTAATATTTGGATAAAAAATACAAGTGCTCTATCTAACTCTATTTCTCCTAATTTCACAATTCTTAAAAAATACTATTTCAGCCTCTCATTCTATAAGAGACTCTAGTACCACAGAGAACAATCACTATTTCAAATAATACCCTTTCCTCTCCTCATAGATTGTAACCTCCCTAAGAACTATTGTTTCACAGCAACTAGTGACTGTTAACTGACTAATTGTTACTTCTGATCCCATTCTTGGCTTATCATGGCTCATAGGACTTCCTCCCTTCCTTTGAATTCCTATCATTGCCACTCATTTGGCATCCAATATTTTTACTTCTTTTTTATTGTCATGTCCTCAATTAGACTACAAGCTCTGTGAGTTTTAGATTTATAATTTATATTTATTTATATCCTTCATGGTGAAAACACAGTGCTTACTATGGTAAGCACCTGTACAAATATAACTAATATAATTTGATTAAAATGAAAAGTCTGTAAATGTTAAAGCTCCTGTTTTGATCTATTCCATCTCCCCTATAAAGCCAAATTAGAAACCTTTATTCACCAAGAAACAACATGGTAGCTGTGCAAATACCTGTCAGAGGTGGGAGGGGGGAGAGGGGAAAATATTTTTAGATGGAGGCTCTCAAAGAACTTGCAGTAGTGAAGTTTCTGCAACTGTTTCCTCAACAACCAAAAACAAATGGGGCAGCTAGGTGACCTAGTGGACAGAGCATCCACCCTGGAAACAAGAGGGCCTGAGTTCAAATATGGCAATAATAATAATGATGATGCTGATGATGATGATAACCTAACTGTGTGACTTTGGGCAAATCACTTAACCCTATTGCCTTGTAAGAAACAAACAAAAAAACAAACAAGCAACCAAAAAACTTTGACACTGATACTTAAACTCCCTTGCTTCCATACATAATATTTTCATTCATACTGCCTTCCTCATCCCTATAGCTTTCTTTTCTTTAAAATCAGCAGTTCCTATTATAACCTCTACAGTGACTGGGTATCTTGTCCACTTCATTCTTTAGAGTAAGAGGATTTCATTCACTCATTCTTTTATTTATTAATATCATATTTACCGAGTGTTTCATATGTGTATATATGTATGTAGTTACCTCAATGTACCCATACATCCTGAACACAGTGGAGTCAATCGCTAGAATCAGCATTTCAAGGCTTAGTGACAAATGAGAGATTTGTCTAGGAAAAAGACTAGAACAAAAAAATACCCTGGGGGGAAAAGAATCAGGATAAAGTTTAGAAAGGGTAGATGGATAATAGATCTGGCAGGGCTGAAAAGGCACAATCTTTGGGGATTTCATCACAGAAAGTGAGTTGGAAGCTCAAGGGACAATGGTTAGGACAGTAAAAGAAAAAAGGGCATCGAAGAAAGTATATTCCACATGGATCATTTAGAGTTGTATTTACACAACTCTTCTGAATGCCCTATACCTTTTGATCCTGGGTCATTAATGAAAATTACACCCTTAACAACAAAATACAATGAAAAATTTATTTCTATCCTCAAATTTGCATGCCTACAATAGGTCTCAAAACAACTAACTGTTCAAGTGTGAGTGTGTGTGTGTGTGTGTGTGTGTGTGTGTGTGTGTGCGTGTATGCATGGGGGGCATGTGGAGGGTGATATTTATTATTGGGAAGTCACATATTAATCAACTAGCAGTATCCCTCATCAGCTTTTCTATTACTTGGCCCACTTTGTGCCAATTTCCTTTCTCTTCTCCAACACCTCTTGCTTCACTGTTCTTCTTTAAGTCATGGGATGGGGATTTGTCAAAGTCAATGAGCACTTTATTACAGTGAGAGTGCTCCGTAATGAACAATTCAGCAATTTAATGAGATTCTGGAGATCTGTCTCCAGCCTGTCCATCAAGTTTCACTTCTATAAAGCACCCTGACACTAATCCTCTGGCATACCCAATCTTCACCCTGGGCGGAATATTAGATTCTTCCATGGTATATTGCGTTAGTAGTATAACCTTAGCAAAAATGATGAACTTAACTACACTGGAGGCAATATAGCTGGTCTGATTTGATCTTTCTCTATTGGGTTGACTATGAGGGAATTACTTATTTACTAAGATAAAGCAAAAACAGTTTCTTATTGCCTGCTGAATGCCTAAATTGGTAAATATTTATGTGAGTCTTTTAATTCTTTCTGGAGGTCCAGGTATAAATATATATCTACTGCCTGCAGCAGAAACCAGCTCTTAAAATTCTACATTACAGCATTAGTAACCTTTAGAGAGGCAATTATGATAACGCTTAAGTGGACAGTATAGCATTTTTGTCACTCAAAAATCTGCACATTACCATCCTGCTATCTGGAAGTGCCTTTCAACAGGATCTGATCACTCTACCACAAAAGGGGATAGGTAGAAGCCATTTGAGGGTATTGGCCCCTGATCTCATTTCAATTAGAAACTGCCAATTGCAGAAATCATCCCCACTTTTCTTCCCTAGGGAAACATGAGTTCCTTTGGCTGCCACACCTGAGAATGGACTTCATTCCCTGGTCAGTCAATTCTTGATTATATTAACAATGAAGTAGGATAACATAGGTAATTGAAATCCACAGTTACTAAAAAAAAAACAACAAAAAAAAAAACTCATTTTGGCCAAGCGTTCCCATTTCCTCTCTAAGTCTTTTCTTTTAAACTAGAGTTGTTAAAAAAATAGTAAAAGCCACCTGATTTTGGTTTTCTCTCTATATTTTCCTTGGTGAAAATGCTAACAAATAGGAAAATGATACAAAATGAGACAGCAAATAAAAAGCATAAGGACTTGAAGAAAGAGGCAGACAAATCATTAATCCATTTTTTGTTAAGGACCAATTTCTGATATGGCATTAGAAAACTTGAGTTTGATTCAATTCAATTCCACGAGCATTTATCAAGTGATTAGTAGGCTCAAAGGCACTATACTAAGAGTAGAGTAAAAAAAAAAAAACCAAAAATGCCTTCAAGGGGTTTGTAATTTCCTGTGGGGGACTGTGGAAGGGAGAACAGAAAGATACAACATATTCACATTTTCATAAAAACAAAACATATGCAAAGCAATTTCAAGAGAGTAAAGGTAGAGAAGGTGGGGAGAGCTTTTTTGCCCACTTGCTAATTTGGATATGAATCCCTGCTCTGTCACTTACTACTCATGTGACTATGGGCAAGTCACTTAACTTCTGAATCTGTTTTCTCAGCTGTAAAATGAGCAGGGATGGACCAACTGATACCTAAGGTGCCCTCCCAGCTCTAAAATTCTATGATGCTAGATTAATTCCCCACTCTGAGCCTGATTTTCCTCACCTATAAAATGGGACAGTGAAATCTGAACCAGTTACTTCACAGGATAATTGGTAGGAAAGCAATTTGTAAGCTTGAAATTCTATGTAGTTTGAAATAAAAGGTTAGTTCAGAACTCAGAACTCAGAAATCATGGTCTGTCTGGTGTCCTTTATTTAATTGTTTACAAATTCTTAGAAAATTTTGAAAATACAGCATTCTTATAAGTAAATAAAATGGCAAAATAACTAGTTATAGACTGAAAAAAGAGAGAGAGTCGCAGGGAGAAAGGGGAAAACAGACAGAAAAGGGTCAGGCAAAAGGACAGGATCTTAGACAATAATCAATGAAGGAATAAAGTTGGATAGTTAGGCTTCCACAAGAATAGAGAAACTTCACTAAAAGGTCTTTCACAAATGGTTCAAATAGCTCTCCAATGGAAGCAATATTTTTGCAATGCACAAAAAGCCTTTTCAGAATTTTGTAGTTAAGGCCTGTCATTGTTTTATCAAAGTCAAAGCAATCCATTTTTCTCAACTTTACACTATTTTCATCATGAAATAACTCGTAATATTACAACCACTTAACATCTGAAATCAGATGTATTTGCTTATAGGAAATCTCATCTGTGACTTTAAATGCAAGTTGAGAACCCAATACCTCAAGATCAAGTCCTTTCCAATCACCTGACAAGTCAAGAGAACATTCCTGTCTAAAAATTCACCCAAGATAAAAGGGTTCACACACTTTCCTGACCCTTAATCTTTTAATCATTTACCACCTCCACAATTCCAGAACTCAAGCCAAGGGAGCATGTCAAGGTTTTCTACCAAACATTCTGCTGATGAGGAAACTTCCTTACCTGCCAGATTTGCTCTTCACTTAGAGATGTCAGCTGGTCACTCTTCAGGACCTCTTGAAGCAGGTAATAAGGAAGTGTTAGAACTTCTTCAGGGTGACTCTTCAGGAGTTCAGAGAGGTGTTTCACTAAAAAATCGATCACTGCCTTCTCCAGCAAAGTGAGATTAAAGAGGTCAGCGAGTCTGTACAGATCCAAGTAATTAAAGCTATTTAATTCCTAAGTGAATAAAAAAAAAAGCCTTTCAGAAATGATGCAGAACCCAACTCAAAGGTCAAAGTATATTCAGATCAAATCAAGAGGGACTGGGTGACATGAACTGCAAAAATTCAAATGCACACCATTTTTCATTTGTATACTTTCTCAATTAAAATGGTTTAGGCAAGGGTCTATGTTCTTAGATGACAATTTCTGCCATTTTTCCTACCTTAAAAATAAGAACTTCAAATACTTAGGTAAGGAGATGGAAAGTAGTCTCTGGTTTAGTGATACAATTGAAATGCTCTTTGCAATTTTCTTAAAATGCTTCTTAGTAAAAAGAAATAGTGATCTTTTTACACTTACCATATCCAATACCTCAAGGATACAATTTTTCTTTTATAGTTGACATAAGAGATGTAGAATCAGAAGACACACACATCAGAAGACAAACTGACACTCGAACCATTTTTCTTTAAACTAACTCCACTTTGAATAAGCCATGAAGATTTGGTGAAATTAACAACCCTTAAATAAGTACAGTGTCAGATCTTTATTGGAAGTTTCATATAATTATCAATTATCTTTCTCTACCAAGTTTATGCCTAATCTATTCAAAGTGGATAAAAGTGACGCTATTTTTTAAAATGCTCCAGAAGCAATCCATTTTCCAGTTTCATTCAGTAACCTCTCATGTCTAATAACTCTTATGATCTGGCAGGTTTTCTTCTTGTCCAATTAAACTCTCTTGAGGCTAGGCTGTATTTCCCTCATCTAGAGTGGATACATTTACAATACACCATCAAAGACCACAGCTTCCTCTCTATTTTATATCTAGCACCTTGGACAGTGATTATGAGTGCTTAGATGTTAGAAATGAGCTTAGCTTTCTGGCACCTCTGCCGATCATTGCTGCACCCTTATACTCACACTGGTCTACTTTGCATTCCTTAGATGTTGAGATTTACATTCCATCTACCAAATAAAAGCCAGTGCAAGGTATATCCCATGAAATGCTCTCCTCTCATTTTTACCTCTTAGAATCCACAGTTACCTTCAAAGTTGAGCTTAAGGAACACCTCTTGTAAGAGAATTTTACTGATTCCCCAACCTCTTAGTAAACTCTCTTCAACCCCCAACTCGACTGAAATTTTTATATATTTTTAATGCATTCACTTACATAACTTGTTTCCCCTTGTAGAATGCAAACTCCTTCAAGACAGGAGTTATAACATTTATATCTTTGTATTTTCAGTGCTGAGAATATGGTCCTTAATAAATGCTTGTTGAAAAGCCACCTCCCTATAGATTCATGGTCAAAGAGAGCAACAAATAGCTCTCAAAAAGAAGTATAATGTCTCAGTTTTAAGGAAGATAGATAGTTCTAAATCACCAATAAGAGAAGCGCATATTAAAACAAAGAACTAGAAATTGTAGAGAAGGCTGTCAGTTGGGGAATGGTTGAATAAGTTGTGGTATATGATCGTGATGGAATTCTACTCTGATAGATGATGAGCTCGTTGATTTTACAAAAACATGGATAAATTTGCATGAAATAATGAGTGAGTACAAACAACCAAGTGAAATTTGTATACTGTAAAAGCAATACTGTTTTAAGAACAATTTTGAGTAACTAAGTCATTTTGACTATTATAAATACTCAAATTAACTACAAAGGAAATATGAAGGAATTCTGTTCATACATATAAAGAAATGATAAATAGAAGTATGATTATACATACTTACACACACACACACACACATATATATTTGTGTCTAATGGTAGCCATCTGGGAAGAAGGGGAAGGGGAGGGAAAAAAGAAAAGAAAGAAATTTACATGATAACCTAATTATATATTTTATGTGTATATATATATATATATATACAAAATATAAATTCTTATCATTTATATTTAACATAAATATCTATAAAATAGCAAGTTGTACATAAAAGATTTGCATTTGCAATCATCTTTTTTTATTATACTACATTATGGAAAAGCTTGTTTTATTCCATAAATTAAAAATAAAATATATAAAAATCTTTGGTATCATGTCATGTCCTGCAAACTGGGAAAGACAATAATATGGAAATAATCAGCATTGAAGGGATTGGGCAGTCAGGCCTAGACTTTTTATTGATGGAGCTACAAATTGATTCACTCATTCCAGAAAATAATTTTGAATTAGAGTATTTTTAAAAAGTGATTAAAATGTCTGCCCTTAAATTACATATCTCCTACTTTATCAAAGGAAGTAAAAAAGAAGGAAGAAGGTCACAGAATAATCAAAAGAGTTTTTTCATGGTAGCAAAAAAAACTAGAAACAAAGTAAATACCATTCATTATGGAAAAATTTAACAAATGAATGTTACTGTATCATAATACACAGAATTCAGAGAAATATGGTAAGATTTACATGAACTGATAAAGAGTAAAGTAAACAAACTCCAGAAAATATTATACAAAATGACTACAATAATGTGAAAGTAAAGGAAAAAAAACCCCTAACACTAAAATTTTAATGACTAAGTTCAGTCCCCAAAAAGATGAAAAAATATCCCTACCTTCTTTCATGATAGAAGTGGGAGACTGGGTGAGACAAGTGCTCATATGGGGATCAGAAGTGGTACAAGGATACTCTCAAGTTCTCCCTGAAGAACTTCAATATTGATTGTGATATATGGGAGACACTGGCATAAGACTGCCCAGAAGGGGATGCCCACATCAAAGAAGGCATGAGCAAAGCAGAATGGATTCAGAATTGAAGTGTTACAAAAGATACATGAGTTGAACATATCTAGAGACATTCCTATCCCAAATGTTCAAATAGATTATTTGTGCCTGACCTGCAGTAGAGCCTTCTAAGATCATATTGGACTGAACAGCCACAGTCAAACACATTGCACCTTGATCCTCTTAGGTATGAAGGATCAAATATAGCAGCCACCATTTTTCAGTATTTAGTGAAAAACCACAGGAAAAGATTTTTAGGAATTTTCTCTCTTCTGCAAAATCTCTCAAAGCTAATAGCTATAAGTTCTATAATGCCAATTCTAAATTTCCTAAATGCCAGAGGATTCATAAATGAAATAACCAGTTTAAGTATAAATATAAAATGCCCAATTCTAGTGATCTAGAACTCTAGAATACTACTTAAGTAATTCTTCCAAAATTTGTCTCCATTCTGACTGGAATGTGTATTTGAATGATGCCTGAATAAAAATACATGTTTTAAAATTTTAAGGGTAGCTCTAAAAGTAACTATCTTTCAATCCCATTATCAAGGTCACTTGATTATGTTCTAGCTTAGGTCCAAAGATATCACTTTTTTTTTTTTTGCTTTTTGCAAGGCAATGGGATTAAAATGATTTGCCTAAAGTCACAAATGACTTCAGTGATGAGCTATAAGAACCTTCTGTAGAATACTGCTTAAAAAAACCCCTACTGGCCCATGCTTTCATATGGGAACTAGCTCTTGTCTGTTAAAAATATAAATTGGTCTGATCACTAAGTTTCTTCCCCACTTAACAATTCCATGATTCTTCTAAGGTCTATTTCAAATCAATCTGTCCAAAGATTGTGGCCTCCCATTTACAGTTTTTATCAAAGGCATGTTGAAATTCTTATCATTAGGGGTCAGGTCCTCAGAGAAATATCTTAAACAACCTCCCAAATATATTTTCTTTGGATATAAACTGCAAGCTTAAAAAAACAGGCAGGAGTTCAAGTACTTCCCATCACTGGTGATATATATGTAGCTTTTAAAGAACCAGATCCTCTGGATCAGTAAGATACCCCTTGCAACTAAGTTCCTGCAGAATGACTTAACTCTTTTTTTTTTAGGTTTTGCAAGACAAACAGGGTTAAGTGGCTTGCCCAAGGCCACACAGCTAGATAATTATTAAGTGTCTGAGACTAGATTTGAACCCAGGTACTCCTGACTCCAGGGCCGGTGCTTTATCCACTACACCACCTAGCCACCCTATGACTTAACTCTTTCAGGTCTCAAGTGTTCCATTATCAACACTGGATCCTTCATCTACCTCCACAGAACCCTAAAGGTTTCAGAGTGTTAGTACCTATCAATGTGCAAGGCTTATACTCAAAGACTAGCTTACTTATCTAATGGTCAGGCTCAGCATCACATAGAAATATGATTATTAATAGAAGTATAAATAATCCCACCTGCAAAGGAAGCCGAAACTAGGTACAGTTAATGTCCCCCCCCCAATTATTCACATGCTTTAAAAATGTAGATAAAGCTACTACTATTTTTGTATATCAAATGTAATTGTGTTAAGTCCATTGTCCTCTGCTGAATGCTATAAACTATGAACTCAAATGAGATTCCCTGCTTAATAAGATTTTACAATTTAACACAAAGAACATAGATTGTCACATTGTAAATGACATTTTTTATTCTACTAGAAATCTTTTAAAAAACTTTTAAAAATACTCTGTATAGTAAATATATTTGAATATAACTATATAATGACTCTTCAGTTCTCAGATTTTGTTTTCTTTGGTTTTCTGAGAATTTCCCCAAAGTATAACCTAAAAATGCATTCTCTGTTTCTTTTAGAACAGTAAATTTAAAAAGGTACTACATTATAGTAGGGTAGAATGATTACTATACAGAGAGAGTTAGAGGACCAAGGTTTGAATCGTGACTTTGCCACTATTACCTGCATAACTTTGAGCAAGGCTTCTCTGGCTCTGGGTCTCAGTTTCCTCATCTATAAAGTGAAGGGGTTAAATCAGACAATCATTAAGGTTCCTTGTAGTTCTAAATTTGTTCTGCCTTGATAATGCAGAAAATAAATGGATATCTTGTACATGGATTCTACTCTCTAACGAAACCAAATTACAAAACTTCGCAATTTGCAATTTAGTACATTTAATTTAGAAAATTACAAATTACAAGTTGTGAGGTTTGGGTTTTTTTTGGGGGGGGGGTTGAATTTCAATCAAAATTGCACAAAATCAAGTTCTCCAGGTATGTCTTTGGTTTCTTAACACTTAAGTTTTCATTACTCTTACCATGAATAGGGTGACAGTGCTATAATCCTGAGAGAACAATAGATTTAGAATCAGAGAACCTAGATTTGAATTTCTTAATACTGGAGGATTTTAGACAGATATTCTAAATCTCACTCTTTTCCATCTATGCAATGGTAATAATATAAACACACAATTATAACTGAGGTTAGAGGTCTCTAACTCAAATACTCTCTTTTGAGGGGGAAAAAAACAAGTTCCAAGGGGATTAAGTGACTAGCCCAAGGTCACACAGGTAACAAATGTCAGAGGTGACTTTGGAACCTAGGGCCTACTCTATGAAGAACCAGAATCCCTTCCACAAAACTTCCACTATTTCTATTAAGTATTGCACAAGATCTTTGTGAGTAAAGTTCTTTGTAAATTCTCATATATTATATGCAGGTGAGTGATTATGATGATATTTAACACTTAATTAAATTGTAAGAGAGGATAATTAAGGAAGAAGGGGATTTTTAAAAAAATTCTTTCGGTGTTTTCATCATGACAAGTTACATAATGTTTGCTTCAGAGGGAGGAATAAAATGCTTGCATTTCAATTCAATTAAACCATCAAACATTTTACTTTTAAAATCCATTATATGTAAGACACGGCTCTAGGTAAGGGGATACATAAATAAGCTTGGTCTCAATTAGTGTAAATAATGAATTCCCCTTTCAAGTGTCATATATTGAAATTTACAATATTCCAAGTGGTAATTTTATAAAATATGGCAATATGGTTCAGCCCAATGGACATCTGTAATACAAATTCAAAGAAAGTTACATCTTGGAGTCATTTTTCGCACTAATCAGTAACTATCAGACTACCAAGGAAATGTGTGATAAGGAGAAAGGAATAATCAACAAAATGCTGTAAGAAAAATTGAGTAGGAAGAAAAGAATCACTTTTAGGCTAGAGGTTCAGATCATAGGAACACAGATTTAGAGTTGAGAGGGACCTAGCCTTACAACTAGATTTTATCTAGTCATTATTCTCATTTCACAGATAAGGAAACTGAGGCCAAGAGAGGTGAAATGCTTTGTTTGAGCTCACACTGGTAGTAAATAGTAAAGTCAAGATTCAACCTCAGATCTTTGAATTCTAAATTAAGTTCTCTTACCTCAGGGAAGGCGCCTAATCTTGGCTCAGAAGGGGCCAGTGTCTCATCAGAGAGACAGAGAAAGGACTATTATAATATCATATACTGCAGATGGTTAGAGAGGAGAGTCATTGCCTAAAGAAACAAGGAGCAAGGTGGAAATGAATTGCAGCATAGCATCTCCCTGAAGTCTTGGCAGGCCAAAAAGAAGTGCAGGTGACAAGGAAGGAAAAGGACTAAGGCTTTTCAAGATAGGGAATAACAAACACTAGCTATTATCAACACTTAAGACTAGGAATGCCAAATGAAATGTGAATATTAGCCTTTGAAACAAATGTGGAGATTGGGAAATGAAAAGGGAAGTAGGTGGTCTGTCTGCTTGCAAGATACCTTTTAACCAAGTTGCTGGGCATGCTTCGCTCTCCACTAAGAATGGATAAGACTAAGAGATGGATGACCACGTCTAAAGCGGCAGGACTCCGAACTATGCACTGTCTCTCTCTTGGTTTATCACTTACAAAATAGAATTTAAAAATCAAATCATAAGCCAGTGCTGCATCCAAAGCCATGGCCTGACAGTCTGTGATGACATTATCCAGGTAGGTCTATCTCACACCTAAATATTATTATTCTCATTTTATAGAGTAGTTGGGTGACATGCCCATGATCACACAGTAAGTGTCAGAGCACAGATCCATATGAAAGAGCCTATGTTCAGAAAATGGCTTGACATTCTGGCCTAATTTTAAAATGGGGATTTCAATACAATTGGCTGAAGATACTAGCAGCCACCCCAGAGTGCTACAGTTTTACTATCATAAAGGATGCATTACAGACCACAGGGAGTCACTTTTTCAATCCAATAGGCAGTCATTTATTTCCTCCAACAACTGAGAACTTGGAGCTATATGGGTTTGATGATACCTTTTTTTAAGGTGAGTCCTGACCTAAATAAGAGAGAGAGAGTCTCATATATCTCTCTTATGTTCTCAGTCTTCCAAACTCAGTTTCTAATGAAGATCACAACTCAGCAGTAAGAAGTGACCTTTTGGGTAAATGTGAGAGAAAATTTTCTTGAAATTTCTATTTCTATCATGTCTTCATTAAACCCTTTTCTTTCATAATTACTGTGCACTATTCTTGTTTTTGGGAAACATTTAAAAGTATATTTATTTTGCCTTTACTTTTAGTGTTCCTTGGCTTCATTCTTCTTCCTTTGGAATATAACCCTTATTAGTTTCTTAAAGTGTGGATGACAAATAGGAAAAGAAAACACAAAATGTGGTCTTCATGTGTAACTAACTAGACATGTGTTTTCCATGTTCAAGAATTTCTAGTCCTGCATATTCTTCAACTTCAATTTCTCTTGCATGATTTTTCTTCCCTTAATAAAGTCACCAGAGGTATTGGCATTTTAAAGAAAATACTGAGCACTTTAGGGAAAGCAAATTATAAATGGATGAGATTCAGTTCTAGGTTAAATAACTCTGTCAAGTAGATTTTCTGATAGCTATAGAGCCATCTGTCAATATAGCCAAAGAATCTGCTACAGACAATCAATCAATCAACAGGCAATTGACATAAGCACCTTCTATGAGGGCCCCTGTCCTCACTGAGCTTACAATCTAACGGGGAATACAATATGCATGCAAATATGTGTACAGTGCAAGCTACATAACCGGGAGGAAAGGCTTCCACATTTCCACAGCTAAAAGAGGCAGAAAGAAGAAACAGTAGACATCTCCCTGGAGAAATGTTCAGCTTATTCTCTCTCCTGGGCTAATAACACTGTTAAGTATGTCCCATTCAAGCCTAACAACTGATTAAATAGACTGTTTAGTATCTTGTGCACTGCAACTATTGTATTTAACTCATCCTGAAAATCTGCCCAAAAGAAATCCTGCCTTAACTTCACGTCAGTGCTAAATTCTGACTAGAAATAAAAACAGAAACAGGTGATGATGCTTAGGAACATTATAGAAACTGCTTTAAATATCTATTTATATCACTTCTGAGTCCTAGATCTGAGAAGTTATTGAATTATGAAACAAAATCTAAACTGTTTTGAACATACGCTTCATTTCCCCAAAACTGAATTTCTATGAAACTCATACTCATTAATATTTTCCATCATATATCTATATATTTTCCTTCTAAATTCAACAGCAAAATTCAATAATTTTTTAAAGTGCTTACTACATGCAAAGCTTCAAAGATGAAAAGTAGTATAATTTCTACTTTTAAAGAGTTTATGATAGAAATGGGGATAAAAAGACACAAGTAGAAATGGCATGTGAATAGAATAGATCAGGAAACAGTGCTCTAAGAAAATTTGAAGAGGGAGAGCACATTGTCTAATTGGGATGGAATAGAGCAGGTGGGGAGTAGTGGAAATAAGGAATCAGGTGGAACCTGAGCTTCGTCTTTTTTTAATTGATATTTTATTTTTCCAAATACATGTCATGAAGTTTTTCAACATTCATCCATATGCATATGTATATTTTAAGTTATGAAATTAGCTTCCAACCTCCCTTCCCACTCCCCTCTCCTCAGTAGTAGTCAGATTAATATTGTACATACACATTTGAGTTAAACATGTTTACAGATTAGTCATTTTTCAGAATTAGAAGTAGGATTAAGTGAAAGAAATACATGAAATATTTTTTAAAAAGTGAATGTAGTGTTTATCATTTTCTGAAGGGTTTTTGTTTTGTTTTTCTTCCTCTGGATGCAATGGCATTGTCTATAATGGTCTAACAGGGCTGTCTTAACTCTGAACTGCTGAGAGGAGCTGCTTCCATCAAGATTGATCATCTCACAATGTTGTATACATTGTTCTCTTGGTTCTGCTCCCTTTGCTCAGCATCAGATCAGATCACATTGACTCTAGAGTCCAACCATTTATGGTTTCTTTTAGGAAAAATAATATTCCATTAGTATTTGTGTACTATAACTTTTTCAGCGATTCACCAATTGATAGGTATCCCTTCAATTTCCAATTCTTTGCCACTACAAAAAGAGTTGCTATGAATATTTTGGAACATGAGGTACTTTTTCCTTTTTTTCTAAATTTTTTTCTTCTGGATATAGACCTGAAATCGGAATTGCTCCACAAAGGATATGATCAGTTTTATTGCTCTGTGGTTATAGTTCCATATTGCTCTCCAGAAAGGTTGCATCCATTCACAACTACACCAGCAATGCATCACTGTTCCAATCCTCCCACAACCTCTCCAATATTGATCATTTTCCCTTCTTCTTATCTTAGCTAATCTAATAGGTGTGAGATGATACCTCATAGTTGTTTTGATTTGCATTTCCCTAATCAATAATGATTTGGAACATTTTTTCAAATGAATATATATATATGTATATATCTTTAATTTCTTCAATTTGAATACTTTTTTTTTTTAGGATTTTGCAAGGCAAATGGGGTTAAGTGGCTTGCCCAAGGCCACACAGCTAGGTAATTATTAAGTGTCTGAGCCCAAATTTGAACCCAGGTAGTCCTGACTCCAGGGCCGGTGCTTTATCCACTGCACCGCCTAGCCACTCCGAATTTGAATACTTTCTATTCATTTCCTTTGACCATTTATTATGAGACCATTATCAGAACCCCTAGATGAGAAGATTGTTTCCTAGCTTTCTGCTTTTCTTCTAATTTTGGCAGTACCGATTTTATAAGTGCAAAACCTTTTTTAATTTAATTTAGTCAAAATCAGATATTTTGTAGTTTATAATGTACACTATTTTCTATTTGAACATAAATTTGTCCCTTTTCCATAGATCTGATAATTTCTTGGTCTATTAATTTATGTGTGGCCCTTTATGCCTAAGCCCATTATGACCTTATTTTGATATAGGATATGAGATGTGGATCTATGCCTAGTTTTTGCCACACTACTTTCCAGTTTCCCCCAAAATCTTGTCAAATGGGGAATTCTTGTCCCAGAAGCTGATATCTTTCGGTTGTCAAACAGTAGATTATTGTAATCATTTACTATGATTTCTTTTTAACCTCTCCGAATCCACTGATCCATTACTCTATTTCTTAACCAGTACCAGACAGTTTTGATGACTTCTGCTTTATAGTATACCTTTAGATCTGGTAGAGCTTCCTTTACATTTTTTTCATCAGTTTCCTTGCTATTCTTGACCTTTTGTTGCTCCAGATGAATTTTTTTACTATTTTTTTCTAGTTTAGTAAAATAATTATTTGGTTTTTTGATTGGTATGGCACTGAATAAGTAATTTGATTTTGGTAGAATTGTCATTTTTATTATATTAGCTCAATCTAGTCATGAGGAATTGACATTTTTTTGATTATTTGGATCTGACTTTATTTGAGTGAGAAATGCTTTGGAATTTTGTTCCTATAGTTTCTGGATTTGTCTTGGTAGGTAGATTCCCAAGTATTAATGTTATGTCTAGTTAATTTAAATGGAATTTCTGTATCTCATGCTCCTGGGCTTTGTTGTTCCTAAAAAGAAATGCTGATGATTTTATATGAGTTTATTTTATATCCTGCTACTTTGCTGTAAGCTAGGTCTTGAAGGAAGAGAAAGATTTCAAAAGGTAGAGTTCAGAGTTCATTCTAGATCTGTGCAAAAGCCTCAAGTTAGTGGAGCAAAGGACAGGATAGCACTCAGTACTCTCCAATGGATCTGTGATTTCATAGATATATAAAGATAGGCAAATGGCAACTCATTTAAATGACTACTCATCCTGTACAGCTCTAGTCCATATCCTCCCATAAATTCACCAGAAGGTGTCCCAAGGGGCTAGTGCCTACCTCATATTTCTCTTGGCTTAGCAAAAACACCAGTGGAGAATTGGGACTGTTTGACAGTTATCTTTGTTCTGGTTATGGGACCAAACTACCTTCTTTCTTAGCTCATCTATTTCTTTGACTATACCATTTATATTATAGCTTTCTTTTTGGTAATTCTTATTTATACTGTAATATAGACTATCATGCCCATAATCAATCAACCAGTATAACAAGTATTAATTAAGCACCTGCTAATAATAAGTAGGTGCTGGGGATATACAGAATTAAACAAACTTTGCCATCAAGAACATACCTAACTAAAGGTACATAGAAACATATAGGCATAAAGAAAACAAAAATAATGGCAACCTTGCATGGGGAGGACCAAGGAAAGGACTCATATACAAGGAGGGCAAGGAACTGAGTCTTGAAGGGAGCTAGAGATTCTAAGAGATGGAAGTGATGAGGGGATGCATTCCAGGCATGAGAGATGATTAATACAAAAACAGAGAGAAAGGAAAGAGTGTGATGTATGAAGAACAGAAAGCAGGTCGATATGGCAGGACCACATATTGTATAAAGGGGAATAAGATGTAAGAATACTGTAAAGGTAGGATTTAGTCAGATTGTGAAACATTTTTAAAAACAAACAGAAGAGTTTATTCTAATCCTGGAGTAATAGGGAGGCACTGGACCTGAGTACAACCACACATTTTTAAAAAATCATTTTGGTGTCTGTGAAGGATGGATTGGTGCAAAGAAAAAATTGAGGCAGACTGAGTAATCAGGAGGCTAGTTCGATATTTCAGGGAAGATGACCATAAAAGAGACTCTAAGTAGGAAGAACCCATGTGACCTAATGAGACCACTGAGAGAGAAAATGAAGAGAGAACAGAGAGTCTAGACAGAGTCCTGTGGGATAACCACAATCAGAAGATATGACACAAATGATAATTTAACCAAGGAAACTGAGAGATCATTATAGATGGAAAAGAACCAAGAGAAAGAAATGTCACAAAAACTAAGAGAAATGAGATTGTCCAAAAGGACTCTTTGGTGTCTATAATGTTCCTTCCATGACCTGTACATATAATACACCATGAAAAATAAAGACATACATACATACATACATACATACATATGTGTGTGTGTGTGTGTGTGTGTGTATGTATTCATTCAGGGAGAAGCTGGAGAGGCAGTGCAGTGAGAATTTTCAAAGGCAATCCAGCTCAATCTCTTTCTGTTGACTTGTGATCCCTTCTCTTTGTCTATTTGCATTGTCTCTCCAAGACAGAAAGATGTACTTATGTATTTTTATAATCACGTAAAGAAACAAATTCTGATTATATTTAGTTTTAGTTAAATTTTTTCCTAGTTTATTTAAAATAATTAACTTACAAGGGGATAGGAATAAGAACAGAGATGAAATTATTTTATCTACTCAGTAATTGGAAAGTCAAAGTTAATTAGTTAAGAAGCATGATAGGAGATACAATGCTTAGGACTTCCACAACAGGTGAAGTATGCATTTAGTTTCAACTTACAAAATGTGCAGATGTGATGAATACATACATATGAACATATATTTATACATAAGTTTAACACAAACTTCTCAGTTAAAATAAGTGCAAAAAACCCCTCTGATTTTTCTGTTCCCCCCATTGAGACCATAGATCAACACTTACCCAATATATAATTATGTAATAAAATTTCTCTTTTTAGATAGTTTGTCACTATACTGGAATAGAGAGTAGCTAGCTACACTAGAATAAAGTACATATTTTTCTGGGGAATACTATATTATAGTTCATTATTCTACTTATGATGCAGCACCTATTATAATGAATTCTAGCATATATATACATATATATATATATGTATATATATAAAATGCTTTCAGGTTTGGAAAAATGCTTTATTTGATTTTCATCACAGCACTGTGAATTAGATTGCACACCTGAGGCGGAAAGTATCAGGTGTTACTAACTGTAAGTCCAGCAAGTTGTTCAGTAGGCTACCTAGGGTTTCATTAGAAATTGTTACCTTTTGGGGATAGCTAGATGGCACAGTGGATAGAGTACTGGTCCTGGAGTCAGGAAGACCTAAGTTCAAATCTAATCTTACTAGCTGTATGACCTTGGACAAGTCACTTAATCCAATTGCCTCACAACCCCCCCCCAAAAAAGGTATCTTTTATACACAGTCACTTGGGGAATGTTTTTATTTAGCCACCTCCTAAAATACCGATATGAAATAGGCACTTAAGCACTTGATCCTGTGGCCATAAGCATACTTATCATCTACTGTCATATAAAGATTATGATATAGTGTCCTGTTCATTCTAATCAGGTCTTAGTGAAATATCCTGGATCACTGCAGGGTTACCTGATAAAAACAATGATGTAGTCACTCCTTTGGGATATTTCCATTCAAGGAAAGACTAAATGGCCTGCCGTCATACTTCCACTGTTCATCTTATAGAATCCACAGATGTTTTGACATGAAACAAAATTTTTTTTTCTTGGAAAATTTCATTATCAGGCAAAGAAACAAACTTTAGTTTTCTTAAGTTAAAACTATAACAGGATAGGAATATGGACCGAAATAACAAAATCATTTTACCTAATCAGTAACTGGAAAGTCTGAGTAATTTAAGGGGCATAGTAGAGGATACAATGCTCAAGACCTCCACAAGGGAGGGAAGTCTTTTAGTTTCAACTTAGAAAAACAGGCTTAATTCTTGGCTCCATTACTAACTCTGTAATATTCCATCTCCTCCATAGAATGTAGCCTTGCTCCCCTGAGGGGATCCTCCCCCCCTTAGCTCCTCCTGTCCTTTCACCCTACACCATAGGCCCCTTTTAGGTTCTTAAGGATAGGTAGGGAGTGTGAGCTTTGGTTGTTTCATATCCTCAGTACTCTGCACATTGTCTAGCGATTGTGAGTTCTTAATAAAGGCCTTTTCTATCTATAGGTCTACAGATTTGATATTTGAAAGGATCAAAACATCAATTTCTAAGGCTTTTCAGATCCCCAGAGACTTCTTAATACATCTCTTTACATCTGTCCCTCATTTTGTATCTGTTTACATACATCCTACTTTTGCTCTTTGGTTAAAAATATTGTATCCCATCTCCTTCACTAGACTGTAAGCTCATAAAGGTACATTTCTAATTGCCTGCCTTATCAGTGACTTCCCAAAGTGTCTATCTGAGGGCTCTGCATGTAAGGGTATTCAGTAAATATTGTCCATTTGATCAGGTAAGAATGGAACAAAAACATGAAATGTTTGCAAAATTCTATTTTTCAACAATTAGCCAAAAATAAAGTAAAAATTGCACTTAAAATCATTTTTTCTGTTTCAAGATCCTAATTTAAGACATCTTACCCTTCTGATTGTATTGGAGGCTGCTTAAGGACAGAAGCTGTGTTATTTTCACCTTTGTTGTATGCCACACATCTGGTAGCACACCTTACAAACAGTAGATACTAGTAAATGTTGAATTCAATTGAATAAATGTTTAACTACAAAAAAAAATCATTCAGTCTATCAGTGCTTAAAAATACTTCACCAAAGGCAGGCAAGGACATAGGTAACAGACAGCTATATTTTAAGAACCATACATGCATTACTACTTACTTACAGTGTACTCCCAGTTCCTATTCTCTGTATTATAAATAGCAAAAAAAGGCACAATGAAAACTAAAGGGGGGAAAACTGGCATTTCTTTATGACCTTATTTGAAAGATAAACTCCTTGGGGAAATACAATTTATTCAGATTATCAAGACCCTGCTGTGCAAATCTACAGTCTGGGAGCACACTACAGAGATCAAAAAATATTTACTTTATTCTGTTGGGTATAAAAGCTTTTAATGAATGCATAATTAAGACCAAAAAAAAGTGTATACAGCTTTAGAAATTCCACTGCTGAGCCAAGCCATTAATATCCAAGGCATCATACCCAGTTGTGACTCCACCTGCTTCCTATTTGGATTACAACATAGTTATAAATCAAGGTATTATGTGACTACCCAACCAGGCACCATAGAAAAGGATTGTGCAGCAAGACTTCCCTCTTGTCTCAGAAAAATTCAAATCAACAATAAAGAACCTAAAAAAAAGTGCAAATAAATGTAAAGGACTGGAATTCTGAGGTCCACTGAAAGAAATGTAATTATCATATCCTAAAAAGCAGTAAATTATTTATATTATGCAAGGATAAAAATCTGATAATTTTTCTCTTAGTTTAATAGTTATAAAAGAAATAATGATTTAAGGATAATATTATAAACTAGTTGTGAGTGAAGAAAAATTAAACAATCTGTATATCAAAGTTGGCAAAAGAAGCCCTATGATGTGCTTGGCATGATATACACCATATAAATATATATATATATATATATATATATATATATATACACATACACATACACACACATATATATATACATATACATATATATACAGACCTTTTAAGAGGTATGTATGTAAGATATGATTGTGTGGAACACTACACAACATTATATATTAATACATTTATATAAATATGTATATGGTACAACTTGATTAAACTAATATAAAATATTAGCAGTGACTCACAAAATCTAAAATGAAAAATACAGCATGTTCTCATTCTTTGGAGCCTTTGAAGGCATTTAAATATATTTGTGTTTTATAACAGAAGGTTTCTACAATTAGGTTACTGGCGCATTTTCATAATCAATTGTATGCATAATATCTGAGGATCATGAATAATTTTAAATATGTTTTGGTTGCAAGGTCTCCTGAAATCTATAAATCCAATAGGCAATAAGCACACACATAGCCCACCATCAACTAATACTATCAGGATGATACACTAGGCTCTATATAATACTAAATGCTGTTCAAAATTAGTTTTAATATGATACTTCACAGTAGACATTTACAATCAGATTGTGGAAAACAAATATTAGATAGAAATGCTTTGTTATTTTTAATTGAAAAATTGTCTTTATGGTACTTTTAAGTATTTTGAAAATCCAATTTCAAGAACTGCAGAGTTGTTACAAAGCCATGACAAATAAAGTCATTTTAAAACTATAAAAATAGTAGGCGAATGCTGAAATAATCAGTATTGCTGATTTCCCATGTAGCTCTAATTCATATATAACCAAGAAAAAGTTGATTTTTGAAAACATGCTTAATTTGGTTATATTTTCATTAATTTAGCTTCTACACATTCTTATAAACACATTCCTTGGTATAGTATAGATAAAAATGTTTATACAGATAAACACACACACACACACACATATACACACTTACACACACATACACACAACCATATGTTAACTTTTATATATGATCTAAAGGATCCTGAATTAAAATCCTTGAACTACAAATTAATGTCTATTACACCTGACAAGTCAATTTAATTTTCTCAGAACCTTAGTTTCCCTGATTGTAAAATGAACGAGTTGAATTCAACTAGAAAAAGAATTTCAAGTCTAAATCTATGGTCTTTGATCTACTATATTTTTTCTAATCAATATAAAAACCAATAGTGTAATTTTCCTCATTGGGATTATTTTTCCTTTTGGGAATATTTATGTGTTATGAGAATGTGACTCAGAAAGCATTTTTAAGAATCTACTATGCTGAGTTGGAAATGCAAAGAAAAATAAAATACAGTCCTTGCTTTCATAGAGTTCAAAGTCTAATGGGGAAGACAACAAACAACTACCCACATTTACATATGTGTTTAAATACACACAAACACACACACACATATATATGTGTGTGTACTGTACATGAGATTTTATTGGCAATGATACTGGAGTTGTATGCCATTTTCTTCTCCAGTAAATTAAGGCAAATGGAGGTTAAATGACTTTCCCAGGGTCATACAGCTAGTGAGCGTATGAGGCAACATTTGAACTTGGACCTTCCTCACTCCAGACCCAGTCCTCTATTCACTTACTCACTTAGTTGCCTCCTAGGTAAATAGAATTAAGTAATTTGCCCAAAGACACCACACAACTAGTTTCTAAGTGTCTGAGGCTACGTATGTAAGCATGTATATATGTATAAATATATATCTTGTATAAACATATATATGTATATATATAGCATGTCTGCTTAATGTGTGTATACATGTATGCATGGACTTGTATTGATGAAATGCAATAAACTGGAGATAAAATGGGGGGACAGCTAAGTGAAAATATAGAGATAGGCGATAAAGTATTATGTTCAAGGAATAGCAAGGAGCCCATTTCCAATGGATTTCAAAATACATGAATAGTAGTAAGATGTAAGAAGATTTTATATTTGATTCTAGAGTTAATATCATTTACTGAAGTGGGGGATGACATCGTCAGATTTGTCATTTAGGCAAATCAGTTTGAATGGTGTAAATGAGGAAAAAAGATACAAGCTTGATATCTGACAAAAATGAAAGCTATCATAATCATTTAAATAAAACAAGTGGTAAATAAAGATAATTTTGTCTATACATTATTTTGTCCTCAAAAGTTTGGTCATGGTTTTAACAAGCAAGTATTTAGGGGAAAGAGTGAATGGAGAAATAGTGGCCATTGCAACCTTCACTCAGTGTGAATTTTCCTACTGGAGGGTGAATGTGTTATCCCAGTGTTTAAAGGGACTGTGGTCAGGGTTCCTGGCCCCCTGAGTGAATGAAGCATAGGAGAAGCCTTTCTTAACTACTATAGAATCTGCCACCTTGCTTTCCAAGAAGAAAAACAGAATTCACCTATTCTACTTACAGGGCATTTATTTTGTTCCAGTTCAGATAGGATTAAATGACCTCTGAATCTGGAGATTGTGATTCCCTACCAAAGTTATGAGAGGTTTCTCTATCCACTAGTGTACGGTCTATGTAAAAGAACCATATAAAGGATGGCCACTTTTACACAAACTTGAGCAAGTCAATGTATTTTTTTAAGTATGAGGATAACTGCTTAACTGAAAACCAATTATAAATAATCTGTTATGAGAAATGTCACTTCTAACTAGCAGTGAATCTGGAAATTGCATGTTGCTCCAGAAACCGAGACTTTGCTCTTTGTTTGGGTCAAGTTCAAGTCTAAGAGAACAGGCTCCTTCTCCATTTTCAGAACTGGGTTTCTTTAAGTCAATACTTACATAGTCAAACATGTTAGTTTGGAGAAGGAGTCTTTCATATACTACAAAGGAGAAATGAGTTTTAAAATTAATGTTTCATTTATACATTTCTCCTAAAGTTATCCAGAAATCAATACAAACTTAACCAGAATACATCCAATTTTCAATTTATGCTACTCTTATGAGAAAAATATAAAAATATCATGTGGTCTCTTCAGTTTTACTAGAGGGTCAAGGATTAGGGGACAAAAATATATCCTACTACTAAGGACAAGAGGAATATTTCTTAGCACTGAGAAGACTGTTATTGCTAATTAATAACCATTCCCCATAATCCAGAAGTGAACAATCATCTTTGCTATGTTCTTTTTGGCAATCATCAGTAGAAATAAGAATTTTACATGAACTTGCTGCTTCTGTCTGGGAAAAAGGTGGGAAAACTTCATGTCAAGGAAAAGGCAGTCTTCATCTCCTAAGGTTAATGACAAGCCAAGTACAATGTCATGACTTCTTTCTATTTTCTCTTCTGACTTAACACTAATCCCATCCTCAAAAGGGAGAAACAATGTTCCATGAGAAGATGGTAGTTTTATTTATTTCTTCTTGTTATGAACATTTATTATATATTCCCCATAAACAATAAACATTTATTATATATCCCCCATACCCATCATGTGCTAAGTTCTGGGGATAAAAAAGAAAAGTAAAAAACAGTCCCTAGTTCTCACTGAGGAATGGAGGAAACAATATATTAACAACTGGTTACAAACAAGGGATGCCAGATGACCCATGAATAAAGATTTGGATCTGGAGTTAGTAAGATTCATCTTCCTGAGTTCAAATCTGTCCTCAGACACTATTGTGTGACCCTGAGAAAGTCACTTAACCCTGTTTACCTCAGTTCTCTCATCTGTAAAATGAGCTAGAGATACTCCAGTATCTTTGCCAAGAAAACTCCAAATCGGGATCATGAACAGTTGTACACAACTGAAAAACTGAACAGAAAGTACAAACAAGATTACAGGCTAAATTGTAAATAATCAATATGGGGGAAGGCAGGGGCAGCAAGGAAGAATGGGGAAGGCTTCCTGGAGAAGGTGGTTGGTTTTGTTTGGCTGGTTGGTTGCATTTGCTGGAACTTGAAGGAACTCAGGAGAACATTCCAGATGAGAGAGAGACAGACAGACAGAGACAGACAATAAAAATACACAGTCAAGACATGGGAGTGTCTTAGATGAGACACAGCAAGGAGGCCAATGTCATTGGATCACAGAGAACATACTGGTGAGTAAAATATAAGAAGATTGGAAAAATGTGGAATGGGAGGAAGAAGGTCAAGGAAGGAGGTCAAGAAGGCTTCAAAGGTCAACCAGAGTACTTTATATTGATAGATTCTAAAAGTGATAGGAGTTATAGAATTTTTTTAAATTTTATTTAAGACAACGGGGTTAAGTGACTTTCCCAAGATCACACACAGCTAAGAAATTGTTATGTGTCTGAGGCTGGATTTGAACTCAGGTCCTTATGACTGACTCTAGGGCTAGCAATCTATCCACTGCACCATCTAACTGTCCCCCAGGAACCTGAAGTATTGACTGAACAGGGAGGTGACATAGTCAAAGTTGTATTTTAGGAAGATCAATTCAAATTACTGGGTAGAGCATGGATTGGCATGGAGATATGCCTGAGATAGAATCTAGAATGCTATTGCCATAGTCCAGGTGTGAAGTGCTGAAGATCCACACGGATAGTGGTAGCTATATCAAAGGAGAAAGGTGAGGTATATGTATGAGACTTTTTTTGGGGGGGGGGAAGAGTAAGGAATTAGGGTTAAGTGATTGGTCACACAATTTTAAGGTCACATTTGAACTCAGGTCCTCTTCCACTGAGCCACGTACTTGTCCTGAAAGATACTATGAAAGTAAAACTGACAGTGTCCCCAACAGATAAATTGAATTTTGGGCAGTTGGGATGAGACAGTGATGACACCTAGATTACAAGACATGGTGAAGGGGAAGAACAGGTAAGTTAAGAAGAGAGTAAGACTATGGGGGAGCATGATGAACTCAGCTATGAACATGTTGATCTTAATATGTCTATGGGACATAATAAATAGTGGAGATACAAGGCTGAAGTTAAGGAGAGAGGTTCAGGATAGAGAAATAGACCTTTAAATCTTAGCATGGAGATGATAATGATAATTGCAGTTATGAGATTCCCAAATGAAACAGTGTAGTGGGAAAAGAGAAAAGTCTGAGACACGGGCAACATCCACATTAGCTGAAATGGCCTAGATGGAGATCTATCAAAGGAGACCCAGTAGTGGTCAGAAAGAAAGGAGGAAAACTTGGAGATAGGAGCATGATGAAGATTAAAGAGAAAATCATGAAGGAAAAAGATAGTGATAGATTATGTCAAGAAAGTTCCAGAAGGATAAGAATTGAGAAAATATCATTAGAGTTGGCAATTATAATAGGTAACTTTGGAGAAAGACGTTTTGGCAGTCAGACTGTAAAGAGTCAACAAGAGAGTGAGAGAAAAGAAGTAGAATCACCTATTAAGAATGGCTTCCTCAATTTTCTCACGAAAGAGAGTAGAGATATGGACAACAGCTAATAGGGATTGATGGTTCAGGTAAGGGTATTTTGAAAATAAGAGAGATGAGGATATATTAGTAGAAGTAGGAAACTATCAATAAACACGGTGAGATTGAAATTAAGTGAGATTGGGAATGGGAAATGGGAAAATGTGTTAGAGAAGATGAGATCTAATGGGATCATCCCATGTAGAAGTGTTTACCTTGTTAAGAAGGGCCAACTCTTCATGTTAGACTATGAAGGCAGGGACAGTAACAGAAAACATGAGGGTAATGTGACAAAAGGAAAGGAGAAAAGAGAATTCTCATTAAATGACCTCTTTTTTTTTCAATGAAAGATGAGGCAAGGTCCTCAGCTGAGAGGGTGAACGTGGAAGAAATCGGTGAAGTTTGAGAAAGGATGAAACAGCTATTCTGGTGATTTGAATAGTAAAACAATTAGGGAACTGTAAAAGGTTTGTCTTGCTGCAGGGGATCCAATCAGTATGGTTTTATCCTTTTCTCCAGGATCATTCAGGAGAAGGTAAGTGGGAAGACAGAAGATGTTGAAGGTAATAGAAGACTGAGGCTTGGCAGGTCAAGGCTGGTGATAAAGGGATAAGGGACTGGATTAAACAGGACATTACAAAATGAAGCTGAGTCACTAAGTGGCCACAATGGAATAAGGAGAAGAGTATAGCCAGTTCAGGGGTGATGAATGAAGAAATAACTGAGATGTCAAGACACAGTTGGCCACTGGATCCAGATGACTCTGGAGGAGAAAGTGAGGCTGCTGATGCTGCATATCACTCCTCACTCAAATCCAGTTCTTGTGCACGTCATGGCTTCACCTCCCTGATGAAGTGGTCTTCTTCAAGAATGAAGGACAAACACCATCCAGACATCAAGAGTTTAGTGATCACAGTAAAGATGAAGAACAGGATTCATGTTGCCAAGACAGAGAAAGAGGTGAAATGATAACAGACAATAATCAAATAAGGGAATTACAGAGTTCATGAACATGGAAATGTTACATTGGTGGGTAATGGTAGGATTCATGCACAGTACCTCCTTTTATATAATTGAGGTAGGGTAAAGAAGTAGGTCACATAAAATAAGTAAGCTGAAAAGTTAGTCTTTGAGGGACCATCAGTATAGGTGTTGAAATCACCTTCAATAGCATGAGGGCAAGAGTTGCGAAGGAGGGAAAAGATTGTGACCCAAGAACTGAGCTTATTGAAGAAAAAGGGGCATGTCTTGTAGAGAACAGCTTCTAGAATTCTGATTGTGTGATAGATAAGGATTGTATAAACTTTAAAGGAGGATGATGGTGATAGACAATAGGCTAAGAGGTAGCAATGGCAAGGAGAGGATATTCCAATTCCTCCTCCTCCAGCAGTGAGTTGGGGGAAATGGATAAAAGTACAACCAGTGCTGGATAGGGTAACCAGTGAGGCTCTGTCATTGGAATGGATCCAGGTCTCAGCAAGAGTCAGAAGATATAAGGAGTGGAAAATAAAACAATTTAAAATGAAATTAAGTTTTAGTTTGGTTTGGTTGTTAATTTGCTTAAGGAGCAAAGACATTCTAGAGAGAGTGGTGGAAAGGGTTGGCAGATATACAACAGAACATGGGGATAGGCGTGAAAGGAATGGGAATCAGAGAGTAAGCTGTGGGAGATGGAGAAAAGTTTGAAAAATGACAGATGGGAATTCAAAATCACTAAGATTAGGAGGGAAAGAGTGGGTGGGTGTTTATTAATCATTAAAAACAAGTTAAGGTGAATCCTCAGCATCATTAGAGGTTTAGCCTCAAGGTGGTATCCTAGGATGTTAGGAAGCTCAAGGGATGGGACCAAAAATAGTTGATGGAATGACAGTTTTCTCCTTTCTCTAAGGCAAGTCCAGCCAGGAGATTGGCAGGTACCTAATGGAATGGTGTCTTTCCTCATCCTAGAGCAGAAAGGAGTACTTACAAGTAGAAGGCAGACACCAGTTTAGGAGATTAACATATGATAGTTTAGAATCTCTCTCTGTCCTACTCCAGAAAGAGACCTTAAAACAGAAAGTATGATTTCCATTTACTTCTGGGTAAAGAAAAAAGTGACATCTCTAACCTCAGCCCTTCTCTTTAACATACAGTTCAAGAACTTTCTAACATGAAGCCTTTCCTGATCTCCTCAAGTGCTGGCACCTTTTCTACTAATCTTCACTGCATTTTACTACTTTTTACTTGTATTTATTCTATCTGTATTTTATTCATTCATAAACAAATATGAATATATATGAATATATATGAATATATTATTTAAACATTTATTCATCATCTTTATATAATATTTAAACATATACTAAATATAGATGTATTATCTTGTCCTTTAGCAATGCAAGCTCTTTAAGAGTAGAAGTTGTTTTATTCTTTGTACTTCTACACAGATATTGTTCAGTTTTTTCAATTCTTCCTGACTCCATTTTTGGTTTTCTTGCAAAGGTACTGGAATGGTTTGCCATTTCCTTCTCTAGCTCATTTTACAGATAAGCAACAGAGGCAAACAGGGTCATGCAGCTACTAAAGTGTCTGAGGCCAGATTTGAACTCAGGAAGATGAGTCTTCCTGACTTCATGTTTGACTTCTCTAACTATTGTACTACCTAGCTGCCCTTGTAAGCATAGAGGAGATATTTAATACTTGGAATGAAAAATAGATAATTGCACTGACTCTTCATTCCAGAAGGAGATAGGAATACTGAGTCCAAAAGTGTCTTTATACATACATACACACACACACACACACACACACACACACACACACACACACACACACACACACATATATTATGATTGAAATGTTGTGCCTATATGTGTGTCTTTATTTGTTTTTAATTTTCATACTCTCTAAATATTAGTGATGTAATTATAAAAGGTTTTGAGATATATTTCCTTCAATCATTCATTCTGATCATTAAGACTGATTTTTTTAAATCTCTAAAAATTTAGGATTACTGGAACACTTGAAAATAAGCAGAAATATTACAGCTTAGATCAGAGGTGCTAACATTGAGTTTTCTAAAGATTATACATCTGAAACTAGAAGGATCTTCAGAGGTAATGCAGTCCAGTTCCTTCAATCTGCAGTTGAGGAACCTGAATTAGCAGAAGGGTTAAGGAATCTGCCAAGCTGTAATTGGAAGCCAGGTCTTTAGAATCCGAGCCAGTACTCATTCAACAATACCACATTGCCTCCAGGATGTTATTTCCCACCCCCCCTTTTTCACAAGTACAATGGAATTAAAGAAAATATAGCACACTTCCTGATTTTTCTCTTTCTATACACAACAAAATCTAAAATTCACAAATAATTTCCTTCCACCACCAAGAAGATTTCAGGGTTGCTTTTCATTGTATCAGCTGGTTTGGACTTAGGGAACAAGAGCTAACATTAATACTAGTCTAAAAAATCAAACAGGATAATAAAAGTTGCCAAAATATCATATACTTTCAATGCCAAATATAAGTGATGTTTGGCAAATCTAGTTTCTTTCTATCATCCATGCCAGTTAGACACTTAATACTGTTAATTAGTGCAAATAATCAGATGTTGACTATAATTAATTTCATGTTTCCAAGAGATTTGTTTCCTCTTCTTCCCTTTCTTTTTCTGTAACTTTTTCAGTTCTGTAAATGATTAAAATATGTCTATATATTATGTCAGTAGCTCATGAAGCTGACTTTATTGTCTGATCCTTGGAGAACTTCCGTCGTCATCACTGGTACCACTTCCCCTTTACCTCCCATGCCATGGTAGGAGCATTTGTGCTGGAAACTTTGGAATGAAACATATGTCATGTATTTTATTGTGGGTATATTAAATATACATGATGGTGTGATCATTTGTCTTCTCTTCTGTGAAAGCATGAAATAGCTCAGCGTTAGATAAAACAAGAGTGAATTATAACTCTTCTTCTCACCCGGAAGATAAATGATTCTGTTCGGAATACCTAGTATGTATTATATATTTAGGATATACTGTTAAGTTAATAATTAAAAGAATAATAATAATACCTTATATAGAAAAGATAACCTCTTATAAACGATTTCTGTATTACTTGGTTAAAAAGTAATGATAACCTATTATAACAGCATAAAATATATAATATATTCAGTAACCATAGCACCCATCAAAGAAAGATGGAAAGTTTTCAATCTGTTACTCTGAACTTATTCAGTAGAAAAGACTACTAGAACTAGGATATTAACATTTTTTTCCTACTATGATCTGACCTCATGATCTAAAACTTCTATCATTACAGAAATAATCCTCAATAATTTTCAGCATCTGCAAAACATTTCAAAGATCCAGTGGTTCCCAAGATTATAACTAGAATATTTGTTTTCTTTGACAAGGCCTAGTTCAGTCTCTGCTATGCAAAGATACAATATTTTTTCAATATAGAATTCTCCTTCCATGAACCTCCAAGAGAGAATAACATCCTTTGAATCTTTCTTTGTGCTTTCACTGAAGACAGAAAAGATTAATTCCCACTTTAACCCATTTAGTGTAGAGCTAAATGAAAGACAAGGGATGACTAATGAGCATCAGTCACAGATTGAGACTTGAGTGATGGAATCTGGTTCAGCCTCCTTAGATCCCACATTACCTTCAGTTTGTGGGCTTAGGAATGATTTACACTCAGGAAAGTTTGGTCTGGGCCTTGACTCCTCAAAATGTGTAATCCTAAAAAAAATGTAGCTTCTTTCTGAAAGAATGACCTTTCATTCTTTCAAATATAGGAAACAAAATAAATGGGAGAAAAAAATCAAGCAAAGCTGCCCTTCTGTTTTTTTCAGAGTGATACAATGCCCATATACATCTAGTACTTGTATTTCTTTTTTTCTCATATTACAGCCATAAGTCTCCTCTTTCAGGTCACGTCTTCCACATAAAAGTGCTAAACTAATGCCGCTTAATGACAAATTAATGTCCATGAATAAAAAATACACCTCTAATAGCACAGAGTAATTTGCCATTACAATATCATCATTGGACATGCCCCTAGTTTAATACGATGTATTTAATTCATAACCTAATGAGTGATATATAAAAAGAGGGAGATGAACCCTGCAATTACATTTATGTGAGTCTGTCACCTTATTTGTAAAACCTTAGAGTCATTTACATTCAAATTAGAACAAATGAGTGATTTCACAAAGTGAGGTGACAAATGACCACTGCAGTCCAAGACAGGACTGTATTTCCTGTGAAAACATTAACAGTTTCCTATTATTTGTTAAAAATTACAATACATATTGCCCAGCGTTGTGTGAATAATGACTTTTTTACTGATTAGGTCAGAAGACTAGTATGTAGGAAAATAAATAATTTTTCTTTGCATTTTTTCCTGATTTTTGCTTGAATCCCTCTACAGACTTCTGATGGACTCACACTGCCACCTGCTGCCCACGAGCGGCTACTGGCAGTTCTTTTCTTTAGAAGAAAGTTCATTTCTCCACTAACGGGTCATCTTGACCTCTTCTCGATCAGAACACTCAGTCTGTAAGCCAAAACATAAATTATGAGACTAGATAGTCAAAGCAGAACTCAATACAAAATATCAAATAACTTATACTTTCACTGGATGTGTCTAAGAGTGGATGAGGAAAGGATGCTGTGTGAGCTAATGTGTTGGTAAAATTCTAGTTTCACAGCTCCTGGATTTGTCAGAAACAAAATAAAGGAGGCCCATAATACAACTGTCTCATCTAATCAACCTGGACATACATAATGCACATAGATCTTAAATTCTATGCTTAGAAAAATATAACTCCATATGGAACAAGGCTAATCCTCAATAAAACTATCAAGCACAGGGTGCCAAAGTTTCTGGCTGAACCCCCTATTTCTATTTTAGTACCATATGGTGCTGATTGACCTCCCATTGCTTAGAGCAATGGCATCAAACTCAAATAGAAATGGAGTCACTAATGCGTCTTTAGGAATCCTGTGGGTCTCATATTGACACAGTTTGTGATCTACAGCCAGTGTCTGACCCCTCTGGCCTAGAATACCACATTGCACAGCAGCCTTGGATCTTCCCTTATGATAACATACTCTGATACTTTCCTACTGCTTCTCTCCACCAAAAACTTCCTCTTCCATGCCCGTCTTTCAGAAACTTGATAGGTAGGTGACTAAAAAATAAAAAAAAAACCCCTAATTTATGGCAAAGAATGACATCTATTCTCTAATCCCTTCAGTTTTTATTGAGTAAATTACTCCCTATGATTCAATGCCAATTCATTATGAAGTAGGATTGGCTCTATGCCTAAGTAAAGTAGGTTACTACTATGGACAGAGTATGAACTGAAGGGCAATAAAAGGCCCTGCCTGGTCTAATATCATCCTTCCCCAGCTAACGGACTGGAAATTCATCCTTGATGTCAAGATTCTTAATCCTTTGTGTCAAATTAGCAAAGCCAGGGGGGTTATTTCCAGGTAATGATCATTGTCAAGAGAGGCACATGACATATGGAACCTTGGAAGGAAGAAGACACTTGAGGATGTTTTCTAGCCTCCTCCCATTAGCACAGATTAGTTCAAGAGACAAAGACCATGAAGATACAAGAGATGGACAGTAAATAAGGAGAATGAAAGTCCTTATAGTCAAAGGGAAACAGATGTTATTCCTAGAAGGAAAGTATCCCTGAGTAGAGACTCAAGAAAGTTGAGGAAGCATAAGGGACTTGGGACTGGAAGAGTAAGTCTTAGATAATATGGTACCCTATAAAAATTGAAAAGGATATTAAAAGAGAATTATAGTGAAGAAACAGACACAAAATACAGAGGGAAGAAAGAGTATGATGGGTAGGATCCATTTGGGAACTGTATTTTAAACTGCCTGTTGTACTTTGATAAAACACTTATGTATAAATAATCCTAATTTATCTTGGAAATGCAAACTGAGAGAAGGTTGTTTCCATTTCAATCTCACTTTCCCTTGAGAGACACTAGACTATGTGAAATGTTCATCACCTTGATGTCAAATAGCAAGAGACATACACACACACACATACACACAGACACACATACACAAAATGGAACACGTAGATTTTTTTCCTGAACTTCCTAAAATTTTAAGAAACTCTGTAAGTGGAGGTTATTAACTGCTGTTATCACTGAGTTATGGGTCAGGCTACCCAAATGATCAAAAACTATCTGGCAAATACTTTTATTTGGGTATGGGAGAAAAGTGTAGAGGGAAAGCCAAAGTACCCTGGCATCCTAGAAGCTTATTTTAGTAAGTGGCTTGGCATCATGGGAGTGGGTCCAGCTGGCTTCATGGAAGGAGTCCAACTTTTGCTAAAACTCCATAAATCTGTCTAGTTGACCATGAGGTAAGGGACACAATTCATTTGTAAAACATAACAAGTTGTACAGCCAATAGTTGTGTGTGAGTGGTGTAATGAAAAGAGCCCTGGAATCACTATCAAAATTGATCCAGGTTTGAGACTTGGCCCTGATATTCACTAATTCCAATATTTATTGGGATGAGTGAGTCTTTGAATCTCAGTCTTGTCATTATAAATTTTAAAAGTACTTTGTACATATAAACTATGATCATTGCTAATGATGGTCTACACATGTAATTAGAGAAACAGTTTATTCACATTTCAATTCCCTTTCAGTTCCATTTACACACACAATATAGTAGCATTGCTAGTAATATCTTTTTTAATATATTAAATACACAAATAACACAGTGCAAAGAGGAAAAAAAAGAATTAAATGAGGGCCAAGAAAGTGGCTTTCTCATTATGCATGCCTCTCCTTTGCTCAAAGATAGGGGAAACATCATGTCTCATCTCATTCCTTTCTCTGGGGAATTGAGATTGATGACCATGCTCTTCCCCTCAAATCTCATGTAGTGTGTTAACAATTCCTTAATATAATTATCATGTGTTAACATGATTTCTGTGAGCTTCTTTTTCCCTTATTAGACTGTAAACTCTATGAGGGTATAGATCTTTTTATAACCTTTATGATCCAGCTGCACTGATCTACTTGCTATTTTCATTCTTTAACTCTGTGCCTTTGCCTGGAAGAGTCTCCTCCTTTACCTTTTTCACCTTCCCAGACTTCCTCGGTTCAAATCTCACTTTCTTTGGAAGGCCTTTTCTGATCTCTTCTCCCCCTACTCCTCCCTGCAAGTACCTCCTTTCTGATATTACCTTTGTATCAAATAGCAAATACACTCCATTAAAATGTCATATTTTCCTAAAATCTGAGGTTCTTCAAGCAATCAATAAACATTTATTAAGACTTTAAAATGTGCCAGACACTGTGAAAGAGTTAGAGATCAAATAAAAACAAAGAAAGTCCCTGTCCCCCAAAAGCTTACAATCTAATGGGAAAAGGCCATACAAAAACAAGAAGCTGAAGAAGGGGGTCAGGCTAGGTCTAGGTATGATGGAGCAGAAGCCTAGGAGCAGGGTTGCTAGCAGGAAATAGGGTGGAAAACTGGGTTAAAGCCCCTTTTCAAAAAAAAGTACCCTGGAGGGGGTGGCTAGGTGGCATGGTGGATAGAGCACCGGCCCTGGAGTCAGGAGTACCTGAGTTCAAATGCGGACTCAGACACTTAATAATTACCTAGCTGTGTGGCCCTGGGCAAGCCACTTAACCTCATTGCCTTGCAAAAATTAAAAAAAAAATACCCTGGAACACATGGTCCTGCTATCTAGTTAAAAGTTCCAAACTATAAGTACCAGGAAGATTCAATCTTGCTGGAATATCAGATTTCCCAATGAGTTTTCTGGGGAAGGAATGGAGAGATGGAGAGTTCCAAAGAAACTCCTTGAGGGCAGAAACAGTATTCCTCTGCCCTTAGCATAACTATGCTTCTTGTATGTTGCTTCCTCATTAGACTATGAAATCCTGATAGTATGGACTATTTTTTGCTTTTCAAAAGCAAAAGTACTTCTATTGCCTAATAAATAGTGATTACTTAATAAATACTTATTGACTGGACAACTATAATAGAAAAGAAGACATGAGCAGTGGTCTATAAGATATATATAGCTTTGGAACATGTGGAGAGTAGCATAAAAACAAAATCAGATCACAACTCTGATACATGCATCTTAACTTAAATCTTAACTTCAGAGATTGTTTCAGGCTCTACTTCTTCATCTATGACATGGGGAGTCAATTAGAAAATATAAATACTTTGTAAACTGTAAAGCACTCTATGTTCCTATTCTTATTCTTAGTCTATCCTGCTGGGAAAGAAAATGAGAATCACAAAGAATGGTCGTTCTGACTATAAAAGATGATCAATTATATTTTTTAAACCATACTATATTAATGCATTCCAAGGAAAGTTTTCTAACAGTTTAGTCAACTAAAAAGGTGATAATAAATATGAGGAACACTGGGCAAAAAAGGTAATATGTAGTACCAATAGTATAATTTTCTTTAACTATACTTTTTTTCTTTCGGGGAAGAAATCTTCAAGGGGAGTCATTGAGAAGTTTGATACTAATGTAGAAAAAGAATAAAAAATATTATTTTATTAAAGCAAAAATCTGTTAGTTACCTGGATTGATTAATATCACTTCCCGGATTATTTGAACATTTTACTAAATTAGATCTAAATCCTATTGATAATTTTATGAAGGTGCAACTTCAAAACAAAAGACATGAAGATTTTCATCTCAAAGTACATTATTTTAATGGTTTAAGCCCCCCAAATGCCCAGAGAAATATTGGTATACTGCCCCTGTGAGTATTAAAACAGATATTTCAAACCAAATACTCACATAAAAGATGTCAAAAATATTATCTTTTTATCTGAAGGTATCTGAACATTATGTTAGTGACACCACACCTTCCAATCCAAGGCTAATCTACTTCTTTGTTGTTAAAGAGCTTATTTCCATACAGGTATCTCTTACTATAGAGATAAATGAATTTAGACACCATCATTTTTAAGAAATCTCTATTAGACTGGACAAAGAATCCAATCTTGACAAAAAAGCTCAGCAAATCAGGACACACTGAAAACCTCTATTATTGAACCCCAGTTTCTAAATAACTGTAGCTGGAATATTCTGAATTAAAAAGCATATACAGATGCATGAATTCTAAAAGGCACACTAGGGGGAACATTGCAAGCTATTAATTTCACACATCTTGCTCAAATTCTAACATCAACTGACACATCTTAAATTTTTTTAGAAGGTCAAATACAAACAGAGAGGACCTTTGTGAGATACAGAAAGCAAAAAAGCAAAGTTATGCTTAATTGGAGCTGAAGCTACATAGTACATTTCAGATATTCAATGAAGTTTGAAAGTTAGCTGTTACTATGTACCATACAAAATTATGTGGAAAAACCCTCTAGTTACTCATTAAATTATAGGTGACAGAAGATATAACCTTACTAATTTGTAACTGAAAAATCAATCCCCTAATCTAGTACTAGAAGACCTCTTTAGGCTTCCAATGTCATTCTTTTTCTAGCTTCATCATCAGAACATAACCCCTATCTGGAATCTAACACTTGCTGCCATTGGAGCAAGAATGAAACATATCTCTAGGGTAGTAAAGCTCTTCCAATCTTTGGTGGAACTGGGGTATGGAGGAAAGAACATTGCCATCAACAGAGACCCGCGTTCTAATCCTATCTCTCCATGTCACTTGTAAATTAACTTCCATGAATTTCAGTGTCCTTACCTGAAAATGTACATAATATCTATAGATCTTACTTCATAGGGCTGTTGGCAGGATTGATTGAGGTAATACACACTAAGAACTTTGTAAACATTAATACAATATGTGATTATCCATGATGAAGATGACATAGAACTCTCCAGAAATAAAAAAGGGAGTGAATGTTACTTTAATGGCATGAATTCCCATTCTAAATTCAGAAGCAATTAAGAAATAGAGAAAGGAATCCATTGAGTCACAGGATAGGCAGACAGAGAGCTAAGGGAGCTGTCCCAAGGAAAGTATCCTTACACTGTCACTATATACCTCTCAATTCTGCTTCTTGATTTATCCAGCTTCCTTCAAATATCAACTAAAATACTATTTCTTTGAGAAAATTTTCCCAATCCTTTAGAGCCTTCCTTCTGGGATAAATTCTAAATTACCTTATTTATATCTTGCTTGAAAATCATTTTTTTATATATTGACTCACCATTAGACTATGAATTCCTTATAGGAAGGGACTAATTTTTGTCTTGTGAGTACTTAACTACTCTTTGACTTGATCTAACCATAATAGACATGAACACATAAGTGTTCTCAGGTATATTATATGGAGCTCTGGAACATGTGAAGCTCACAGAACAACAAAACAAAATCATATCAGAACTCAAATGCGGTGGCCCATTGTAACTTCAGAAAACTAGTGGTGAAGCATTGCTTTCCTCTAGACATGGAAGTCCTGGACCATAATCAGGGACTGAGACATAATTTGTGAAGCATAGCTAATGAGCGTGTTTATTTTCCTTGATAATGCTTGTTTTTCACAAGGGAGAAAAAGAAAGATCACTGAGAAGTGACACTGATATATTGATATATATGCACATATATACACATAGAATCAATAAGATCTATTCAATTAAAATATTAGTTTATTTCTGTGACTGAAATAATTTTGTAATGGATCTATATTTATTATAACTATGGGAAGGCACCACTTCCAAATATAAGTCAGAAAAGCCTTTTATATAAAAAAAAAATATACTATGTAAAAGTGTTTAGCCCTCCCAAAGGCCTATAGGGATATAATATGTTAAAATAAGAAGCATCTGAGCAATGAAATATTAATACATGATAAACAGCAAAATAATACAAAATAATGCATGATAAACAGTAAATACTACATAACAGCTACATAATTCTTTCCAAATCAAGAGGCATATTGACCCTACCCAGAGGTATCATATTCCAAAGATGAACAACTAACTACTCAGCAAGGAGAAGATGAGTTCCAATTGTATTCTAAAGTCATATTAGCCTGTTACCATGTCAAGAGTCTAGTCAATTCATTGTCTCCAAGTCTTCAAGAACCATTTAGGATTTTCATGGTAAAGATAATGAAGAAGTTTGCTATTTATTTTCCCCCAGTTCATTTTACAGATGAGGAAACCGACTTGTCCAGGGTCACATAGCTATAAGTGCCTGATGCTGGATTTGGAATCAGGTCCTCCAGAATTTAGGGCTGGCACTCTATCCACTGAATTACCCTAGCTACCCCTCTGCTACAATTAGCAATGAACAATAACCAAATAACCAAATAACCAATAACAATAAACAAAACAAAGGAGGAATGAAATAAAATAACAAAAATTGACAAACAACTCAAATGAGGCAATGTGAATTTCAAATGCTCAGACTGGCTCTTGCTTCTTGAATGACTTTGACCATCCATGGAAATTCTGCTGTATAAAACTCAATTGTTGTTTTACATCAAAAAACAAACCACAAGTGTGAAATGTCACACTCACTATATTGACCTACAGATAGTCACTGGATGTCTCAATTTTTTTATTGGAAAGCACACAGATACATACACACACACACACACACATACACATATGTGCATGCCATTCTCCTGACTTCATCTGGAATTCTACAGAACTTCCTTATCATATGTTTCTTTATAATCAGAACGCTCTTACTAGAATGTTGTCAACACATATCATTGTCTTTGAACTACCTACAGCAGCAAAGTTAGTCAGGTAATACATAAAGCTCAGGTTGTAAAGCAGGCATGTTGCTAAAATGTCAACACAAGTCAATTCAATTCTTTCATTAAAACACACCCCTTATAAGTCTTTTAACCTTTATGTTCTGCAGATTTGTCCACCTGTGGAAAAGGATAAAACTATCTTTTCCTTACCTCTCAGTGATGCTAAGAGAATGAATGGAAAATGAGATAAAAACAGAATAAAAATTTAAATGTTAGGTTAAATGTGGTGGGGAACAATTATAAAATATGCACATATTGTAATCAACTCATCTCTTTGCACTGACTTCTTTCATTTGTCATTTCATTTTATGTCTCCATGCTTACCTTTCCCTAAAAGACAGTAAAATACTTCTCATGTAGTTTAGAATTTTGGGCAACCTTGGACTGGGCCTTGAGTCCTCAGGTTCTACTCTTCCTTCCTTCCCTACTTCTTTTGCAATGAGATCCTGGGCAAATCATTTAATATCTCTAGATTTTAATTTTTTTCATTTTTTTAGTTTTATCATCTTTCCCTATCTAAATGAGATTGTCCCTAAAAGCCTTGCTAACTCTATTTTAGTGATTTACTTAAATTCATACTATCTTATGAAAGAGAGTCACTGTAATCTCACATTTGATGAGGTATTTTTTATCTTTTTACATAAAGGAATTAAAATATCTTGGTGCTTTAATTTTTTTAATTTAAAAAAATTTCAAATGTTCACCACAAATGTTTCTTGATATTTTCTCTTCATCTGAACCAAGAATAAACAGATTTTTTTGGAGAAGGGAAGATAAATTTTAATGTACCAAACAGTATGCTAAGCACTTTTAAATATTATCCTATTTAATCCTCACAGCAACCCTGAGAGGTAACTGTTAATATAATTATTCCTATTTTACAGGTGAAGAAACTGAGGCAGACAGTGATTATTCTTGCCCAGGGTCTTACTGCTAGTGTCTGACTTCCCATTTAAACTCAAACCATTTGATGCTAAGGCCAGTGTGTCACTCAGCTGGTCTGAATGGTGCCTGTTTATGCCAAAACCATTCCTCTGGCATTTAATCATGTCCTGTGTTGATTTTCTTTAGTTTTTCTTTAAATTTTGTATGTATATTTACATTCTCAGATGCTTATTCTTTGCTTCCCCATGTAGTGTCTGAAATCTTCTTCAAGACAAGTACCAGATCTTAATAGAATGATGGGACAAAACACTGGATTTAGAGTTGAGCTCAAAAACCTCCTCTGATCTTTACTAGCTTCTCTGAGACTGTATTCTCACCAGGAATTGGAAGCATGATGGTACAGTGAAAAGAAGACTGACTCTACAGTCAGAGAGTCTGGGTCAAAGCAAGTCTGGCATTTATTTTCCTGTGTGACTTTAGCCAAGTCACTTTATTTTCCTGAGATTCAGTTTCCTCACTGCAATACTGAAGGTATTGGACTTGAAGGAATCTGAGGCTCCTTCTGACTAGTGTTTGATTCTAAGTTCAAACCTGGCCTGAGACACAGAACAGGTGTATGATCATGGGCAAGTCACTTAATCTCTGCTTCAGTATGTAAAATGGGGATATTAACAGTACCTTCCTCCCAGGGATGTTGGGAAGATAAAAAGAAACAATTATAAACCAATTATTCTAGCACAGTGTCTGACTCATGGGAAAGTGCTCCATAAATGTTAGTTATTAGCTATTGTTAGTTATTATTAACCTCCTTGGGTCACAGTTTCCTCATTCATAAATTGAAGAGATTGGACTATATGGTCTCTAAGGTCCCTTCCAGTTCCAAGTCTATGATATTATGATAACTGAACTACTACCTCTTTATAAATTTAAATAACTATTGTAATAGAAAGAACACAAGCTTAGGCTCAAAGGAATCCCTACCCTGATGCTAGCTTACCTGTATGATCTCAGGCAAGTTACTAAGACTCACCTTCCTCTAATATAATGGAATTGGGCTTTGATGACATCCTAGATGCCTTTGAGCTCTAAATCTAGGTTTCCAAGACACTGACTAGGAGGCCCAGAGAGTTGAGAGGTAAAAGGCTCCACTATTCCAAAATCTCTGTCATAGAGAAAGGTTACACAACTCTTGCCACCCATCTTTCACAGAGTTTATTCCACCAAAAAACCCTTCTACAATGGGCTTCCTGAGTGACCTATAATGTCATGATGCCTACAAAAAGAGCTATGATGTGGGCTGTTGCTCAAGAAAACAGAGGAAAAGAACATGAAAGGCATATTGTTATACAATGACTGAATACCTGGATAAGATAGTGGGAACATAAATTGAGGAGTTCCAGTAGCTGAAGATGACTTCCAGCTGCCAATACATCCTGGATCACTCCCGGCTCCAACAGAATCTGTTATTTTAAAAAAGAAAAAAAATCAATCCTGCTAGTAAAGAAATATTATATTACTTAATTTATACATAAAGGGAAAACATAAAGGACTACTATTAGATTTACATTAATAAACTGAGTATGGACAGAATCTGCCTCTCTACTACAATTACTCCTAATCTTATTTGTAGAATATGGAAGTCTATTCTCATCACCAATCTTTTTAGGCAGGTGCAAAAACTATTTAGGAACAACATAAGCATTTAAATAATCCATCACTACAGCACTACTAAGAATAGCAGGCTAGATAATGTGAGTTCTAGAAGAATATACTATTGTGGCACAAACTCTGGCAGGTCAAACTGAGACCTCTGTCCTTCGATCAGTCTAGTCAAAAATGGAAAAGCTCTTCATCAGGAGGATAGCTGTTAAATGATTATGTATTTGATCATAAAAAAGGAAAATGTAAGCCAGTCCTTTGCCTTCTATTGCTCCCTTCCATGTTCTGCAATGATAATGGCAAAATGTTGGGGGAAAGGTACCCAAACGAAAATTTTCAGACCATTTATAAATGTTAACTATTAGTACTCTAAATGTGATATCCTAATACAAAATCCAACAAGCTGATATGGTGCAGTGGAAAGAGAACTAACTAGTCAAGAGTTCAGATCTCATGTTTCCCACTTATTGTAGCACTTATTTCTTTGGGCAAGTCACTAAACTACTCTAGAACTCAGTTTTCTTACCTGTAAAATATGAGATTTTCTTACCCATAAAATGTTATAGGGATAGAGGCCTTATAAAGTCTCTTTCAGCTCTAAATCTATAATCATAAAACAACAAAGACATATGTTCTCCAAAGGTGTTTGCTCCCTATACTAATGGATTTCTAGGGAAAAAAAATGCAAAACTAAGTGGTATTTCTCACAGAGAGTCAAGTCTTTCAGATAGTCCTGTTTCTGGATGACATTATGCAGCATTCATTGCATCAAATGCAGGAATGTTTCAGAATCTTAATGAAATCCATAATTGTTAGGAATTTTAGTCTTATAGTTTACACAGGAAAAAAATCCAAGTACCCCAAAGAATGCCTACTATTCACTATTAGTTTTAAAATTTTTATTTAAGGCAACGGAGTTAAGTGACTTGCCCAAGGTCACACAGTTAGACAATTAAGTGTCTGGGGTTGAATTTGAACTCAGATCCTCCTGATTCCAGGGCTGGTGTCCTATCCATTGTGCTGCCACCTAGCTGCCCCTCCACTGTGCCACCTAGATGACTCTTAAGAATGCCTACTATTCAGACAAAAATATTAAGTTTTGTGGACAGCTCTTAGTGCTGGTTGCTCAGCTTATATCTTGGAAAGAAACTGTACTAGTTTTTTCAACAACTCTGATGGAATCTCTGAAATAAAAACACCATCACCGCCTTTTGGTAATCTACACTGGCTGGCAAATCATGGAAGAGCACAATATCTATAGAATCAAAATTAGGAGTCTCTAATAGTAAATATATGTTGGACAAAAAGAAGTCATAATCCTAAGAGTGAAGTGCCTATAAGAAGTGACTATATGTATCACTGAAGAGAGAGGTATGGCTAGGAAAGGAGGAAGATGCATTATGTTGTAAGACTACAGACTGAGAGCCTAGGCTACAATGATACCCATTTATTGAAAGAGATTTTAAAGAAGTCTTTCAGTATATTGGCCACAGCCCTTGTACACCAACTGTAGGAAGACAGGGACAAGATTCAAACAGAACGAGAACCTGTGGTCTGTGCCAGTACCTGCATCAGTAAGATGACAGATCCATTTAAGAACTAAAGGAATTCAGTATCATCATCTGGGTTCTTATTTTTACAATGAATAAACTATTCGCTCAAAAAACTATACTTTTTGAAAACATATTCAAAAGTTTTAAGGAAATAAATTTTAGAGATAACATTACTGCTTTCCCCTGATAAAGAGTTCAAAACAAAAATCATTTGCTCTTTTCTGTGCAGAGGTGGAAGATGAAAGGTGAGGAGCACTCCAACAGATTCAGCGCTGATATATTAGTTAGTTTTGCTGAACTCTTTTTCCCTCTCTTTTTTCTTTTTTAGTCTTTGTGATAAGGAATAGGTCTCTGGATAGCAGAGAAAGAAAGGACCAACATAACCATTCAAATAATCCATCACTACAGCACTACTAAGAATAGCAGGGAGATAACGTGAGTTCTAGAAGAATATACTATCGTGGCACAAACTCTGGCAGGTCAAACTGAGACTGCTCTCCTTAGATCATTCTAGTCAAAACTGGAAAAGCTCTTCATCAGGAGGATAGCTATTAAATGATTATACATTTGATCAAAAAAAGGGAAACATAAGCCAGTCCTTTGCCTTCTATTGCTCCCTTCCATGTTCTGCAATGATAATGACAAAACGTTGGGGGAAAGGTACCCAAATGAAAATTTTCAGACAATTTATAAATGTTAACTATTAGTACTCTAAATGTGATATCCCAATGCAATATGATGAAAAAAACATTTTTTTAAAAAATTGAAATGTTACTAACTAGGTATTTTTAAAAGGAAGAGGCTTGATTTTTTTTGCATAAAATGGAATAATTCCTGCATTGCTACAAATATAAAAGTCTCACAGAATAAAATATTTAATATATTTCCTTTATTTTGCATTTTATAGAAAATAAAATTGGATTCTTGGCCCCACCATCCACCTTACATATAAAATCAATTACAAAACTATAGTCACCAAGTCAGAACAGTAAGGAAAAACAGGGTCCCCAAAGAATACTGTCTACATCAACTCCTCAGTGTCTAAGAATGTAATTTCAGAAAGCAGGAAGGGAAGTTAGACTCTTAATTAATTTTAACATTTGGCAAAATTCAACACAATAAAAATTATTAAGGAGTCAATCACTAATTTTTTAAAGTTATTTATTTTTATTTGAACTTGTGAACTAAGACAAGTATTTCTATAACAGTAGAATAAAAAAAGATGATTGTACATGAAATTGGAAATCTATTATATATAACTTACCATTCCTTTTAAATATGACATATGATATAATATTTGTAACTTTCTTCTCTTCCCCCTCTCCAAACCAACTTAGAGGTGGTTACCATTAGAAATACATACATGTTTATACATATATATGTAAAATCATTCTATACATATTTCTATTTATAATTTCTCTCTCTGAATGCATATAGCATCTTCCTTCACAGATCCTTTGTTGTTAATTTGGGTATTTATAATAATCAAAATAAATTAATCACTTTGGGCATTTATGATAATTAAAAGTATTTAGTCACTGTGCCTAATAGGAATAAACTAAAATAAGCAAGATCACTAATTTAAAAAAAAGAAATAAAAAAGTTAACTTTATGGTATATTTTTAAAAATAGAAAATTTACCTAAAAGATTTACACTTTTCATGTGTAATCATCTTTTTTATTGTATTATGGAACTTTATTTTATTCCGTAAGTTAGAAATTTAAAAAAATTAGTAATGCATATAAAGTACATACAGTTAACTATATGCATACTGGTCAAAAGATCAGAGCATCCTGGAGCCTGGACTGGAAGGGACATCTGAGGTTATATACTCCAACTCTCTCATTTTGTAGACTCGAAAACTGAGGACTCAGGAAGTTAAGTATTTTGTCTGAAGTCATACTGATAGACCAGAGGTGGAATTTGAAGCTAGTTTCTCTGATCCAAAGTCAGTGCTCTTTCTATTTTGTCTTTTTTCTATGCAGTCCTAAGTAAAAGCCTGGATTTTCCTAATACCACAGGAAGAGAGAGTTTATGGAAACGCAATGTAGCTTCCCAAATCACAGGAGATAGGAGGCTCTATATTCTTGCAGAGGAGGAATGGCCTAAGGCACAGGATAGGGAATAGATGGATTAGAAAGGTGAGGCTTATTCTTCAAATCCTGTCAGTTTTTTTCATTTCACAAAAGTGGAATCCACAATAATCTCCAAGGCTTGGTAATGCCAAACACAAAGACTGGTATCACAGAAAGACAAGAGGAATATTATGTAGTCTGTGTAATGTCTAGCAGCCTCACTTTAAGGGAACATTCAGTCACTTCAGATATATCAAATGATGCTTCCTCCCCCCTTAAGATCTTTATTTATAACATCAGTTTCTTTAAAGGATACTTTAGTCAAGGGCCAGTTCAGTCATTTTCTTTTTAGTCGTTTTCAATAAAAGTAGTGAAGTCTTTTTTTTTTTAATGAACTAGGGCCAACAGATAAAGCATCAGATTTGGGGTTAAGAAGACCTAAGTTAAAAATTCTAATTCTGACACAGTATGCCACTGACCAAGATAACCAACCAGACTCAATTTCTTTATCTGTAAAATAGGCATGCTAATAAGAATAACTCCTTCAAATGAGATAATACACACAAAATGTTTTGTAAACTTCATAAACGTTAGCTATTCTATTCTATTTTCTTTTAATTGTTGGATAGACCAATCCTGCTCCCTTACATAATATGAACATGTATAGGATACCAACCACTCATTGGCATCAGTGTCACATGTACTAAAGAGAAATCTCATCACTCTTAAATATTTTTCTGAGGATTTCCACTGAGTGAGAATACAAAAAAAATGTCGTGTTTAAATGAGATTAACAAACGAAGGGCCTCTCCAATGGTTGCCTCATGGAATGGACCAAAAAGGTGGTAGTGAGGGCAATCCTTTATAAAAGAAAAGAATTCAAAATATAGTATTTTGTAAAAAACATCTTTTGGAAGATGTTTAGTGAATATATAAACTTTGAAAAATCACCCACTTTGGATTCTGTAACTTTCCTGACTTCCCCTGATTGGACTCACCAAGCCCTTGGTAAGTCACCAGTCTTTTCCACAAGAACCAGAGGGGTGAAAAGGTAAATTGCTGTTCGTGAAATCTGAAATCAGTAGTTATACACATCAGATTCCAGAGATCAGCTGGCCCTACATGAACTCCCTTTGATTGCTAAGACTTTTGCTTGAAAATCTTCAGGGAGAGCAATAAGCCATTTCACTATCTGGATAGCTTTAATTCCTAAGAATTTTTTCCTTACATTTTTTTTTCCCCTCCAGACAAAACATGCCTAGTTCATTCAAATGAGTCTTTTATGATATGATCTTGAGAGCCCTCATATCATAGATTAGTTTCTTGTTCAGATCGTCAATGAACTTCAGAAAGCATGGCTTCTAAAATTAGAGACAAGGTTCCAGATTTGGTCTAGTCATGGTGAGAGTCATCTTTCTCTTTCTGGATACTTAAGTATTTTTTAATACTTAATAATAATGAGTTGCCATGTTATGGTGTTTTGATGTTTTAATTTTTATCTTAACAAATATTCTTCCACATCCAGCCACATCTCCCATATCCTATACTTGGAAATTGATAATTGAAAGCAAGTGTAGAAATGTACATTGAAAGTTATAAAATTAGCCTATAATTCTTGCCTGTCAAGACCTTTTTTAAATATAGTTAGCATTCAGTTAGTGTGCTATCAATCCCAATTTGATATCATCTGAGAATTTTTACAAGTATGCTATCTATCATTTCATTTTGTTCACTTTTTATATTTAAAATGTTTTATTGAAATATTTTGATTTTATTTGGAACATTTCCATGACTCCTACCCTTGAAAGGTCTGTTTTAACAAATTAAAATGACTAAGGAAAATTAGTGATATAATGAATGACCTTATCTGAAAGTATATACACATTGCACACCTGTAGTTTCCCCCCAACCCCAACCTCTCTATTTTTAAACTTTTCTTAAAAATAAATAAATAAATAAAAGAGGGGCAGCTAGGTGGTACAAAGGATAGAGCACTGACCCCAGAGTCAGAAGAACCTAAGTTCTCAGATATTTACTAGCTGTGTGTTCCCTAATAACTTTCCTGATTACTTCCCCCCCCAAAAAAATAAAGATTAAAGGAAATACATTTTTCTCTCCCTCCTACTCTCATCATTAAAAAGAAAAATAAATTATTTGAAACAAATATGTATGGTTAAGCAAAACAAATCCCCCTCACTGGCTAGTTCAAAAACATGTCTGAAATCTAATACGTATCACCTCTCTGTCAGGAGGTAAGAATGTATTTCATCATCAGTCCTCTGAAATCATAGATCATCACTGCATCAATCAGTTTTTTAAAGCTTTCAAAGATGCTAGTCTATACTTTTGATGTTATTGCATAAATTGTTTATTAAATTCAATAAACATTTCTTAAGCATCTATTTGTGGAAAGTACTATGATAAATGCTGCTATACAAATAAGAAAAAGATAGAACCCACACCTCCAGGAAGTTTATAATCTTATGGGAGAAGAAAATAAATAAAAGGAATCTGGAAAACAGATGTGGAACACTCCACATAGGAGCATTTTGTTCTGTGTAGTTGAAACCACCAAGCAGAGCTACAGAGGGAAAGTGAAATGAGCTGCAAAAATTTGGGTTTTGACAAAGGAAAAATTTGAATAGAGTTTGAATACTTTTCCCTTCAACCCTCCAGGTTAATTTCATTCTTCATCAGCTTCCAAAATTTTTTAAAATAGTTCATTTTTATAAATTGACATTTAGAGTAAATTGTCCTTCTGAATCTATTTACTTTATATAAGTTAATACAATTCCTGCCATGGTTCACTGAAATTATTTCCTCACTTTTTATTTTTTGCAGCACAAGAATATTCCTTTATATTCTTATACCATAATTCATTCAGTCTTTCCTCAAAGGATGAACAATATCCCTTTAGTTTCCAGGATATGTTTCTGTTGTTCTACCTTGTTTTTGCCAGCACAAAAGAGTTCTTATAAGTATTTTTGTACTCCTAGGACCTTTTACTATTTCTTTCATCTTTTCTGGATATAGACCTATATAAATCAAAGGGCATGCACTATTTAATATCTTTACATATATAATTCCAAAATGCTTAACAAAATGATTGTTCCAATTTACAGCTCAACCAAAAATTCATCAATAACTCTTTTCTCATAGATCCTCCAACATTTGTTATTTTTCTTTTCTTAATAACTTTCACTAATCTGATGAATGTATTATTCCAGATTTGCTTCAATTTGCATAATGATTTGGATCTTCCCCCCCTTATGGTTACATGTAACCTGAATTTCTTCATTTAAGAACTGTTTTTTTTTCATATTTATAGACATCAGACCCATTTTAAGACTCATATAGAATGGGAAATGGCTCTTGGTCTTTTATACAGTAATCTATTCCTTATATATCTAAGAAATGAGACTTATATAAGGAAACTTGCTGCAATGTTTTTTCCCAGTCGTTTACCTTTTAACCACAACATTATTGGTTTTGTGCACAAACTTTGAAATGCTATATAACCAAAAATTATTTATTTTATCTTATGTAATCATCTCTATCCCTTGTTTGGTCAGGAATGTTTCTTCAACCATAGGTCTGGGGAGGTTCCAATTAATGCAAACAATGAATCCCATAAAGTGGTAGCATTATTTGAATCTGCAATATTCCAAATTAAAATTACGTGTAAATATGCTAATTAGCATGATGAAATATACAAATAAAATTTATTCTTAGGGTTTTTTGCAAGGCAATGGGGTAAGTGGCTTGCCCAAGGCCACACAGCTAGGTAATTATTAAGTGTCTGAGGCCAGATTTGAACCCCTGACTCCAGGGCCGGTACTCTGTCCACTGCATCACCTAGCTGCCCCTCAAATAAAATATTTTAAAAGAAAATTTTATTCATTTATTAGTGTTATAACAGTCAAGGATAAGAAAAAGAGATGTATTTTTTCTGATTCAAGTAAATTACAAAGTAATAGAGTAATTAGAGGAAGCTATAGTAGTTACACAAAGTTATCAAATGCAAAAAAAATAAAAAACAATGTCATACCTAAAAATAAGTCTATACTGAACATATAAAAAACATTGCAATTATCATTTAAAATATTTTACTAGCATAAATTGAATTATCTTCTCTTTCTTTAAATCTTCATGCATATGCTAGTAGGATTTTATCCAGTGAATTTGCATGCTCACTTTCTCATCCAATGGACCAACTATACCTGTATGATCTGGGAAAGTATGTTAAATTGATAATTCTTTAAATGAAATATTGTTGCCTTAGCAATATTTTTCAATTACTGAACTAAAATAACTTGAAAAGCCAATCTTTGAAAACAACTTCAGTGACCCATGATTCCTTATTTAACTGTCAAAGAACTGGAAAAGAGTATTGACTATAGCCTCTCAGAATACAATGATTTTGAAACCAATAAACAAGGACTGGTTTGAATTTAAAATCCCTTTCTCCATTACCTTCAAATAAAAGTTGAGCTGATCTTTAGTCACTTTAAATCCAAGTTAAATTTTTTTGTTAGAAATGTAAGATTTAGAAGGGTTTTTTTTAAAAGAATAAATCTGTTTCATCCACAATGACGATATATTGATCAGTGTATCCATCTTGCATTATTGTCTTCAAAATAGGATATCTGGAAGCCAGGTCCTCATTTGCACTGGTCACCTCTTTTGAAATTTAAACATCACCTACCTGTACTCAATTCATTTCTATTTTCTTTCACTGCTTTGTATAAAATTAAAGTTTTATCTAAATGACTATTCTAAGAGAAATTAATCTTATTAAAACTGTCAGATAGTTAAAAGATGCTCTATTTAAATCATCGTAACACTTCTATAGCATGTAGTTATTACAAAATACAAAAACACTGATGAGCAAAATACCAAAAACACTATCCTTTCATTTTATTTCACCTGAATGCTTTATTACATTTTGTCCTATAGATTAAAGCATTCTATCATCTATCCAATTTTAGTTATTATAACTGTTTTTGTCATTAACTTACATTTTTTTCTAATGAAACAAGCAGCCACTTTTTCACACTGACAGTGTTGTCTTCTGAATTACTCTTTCTTTGTCCATTTTGTTAAAGACCCATTAAAAAATTAGTACAATTTTTAGTGATATCGTACTCAGCAATACCTTGCAACCACACACATAAGAATAGTTAAGTGGAGACAAACTACTTAGTAACATCTTAAACTCTTCAATTAGCTTGAATGCACTATATTAAATGAATTTGGGTTCATAATAAAAACAACCTGGTGTCATTTTATAATTTTCACTAAGCTGAATTTTACGTTATTTGAGCTCACATTAATCAAAACTAGCTATAATTTTTCCATGTTTCTCTAATTTATGAGGTTTTATAAATGAGCTAAAAATCCATTTGGAGCTGATGTTGGTACATTTTTTGAGGTGTCATTCTAAACCCAATTTCTTCTACATTACTATCCAATTTTTCAAAGAAGTTTTTTCAAACAGTAAGTCCTTATCCCAGTTGCTCAACTCTTTAAATTTATCAAATATTTGGGCACTAGATTAATATACTTCTAAATATTGTATACTCAATCTCTTTGACAGCTAGATCTCTATTTTTTTAGTAGGCACTAAATTGTTTTTACTTATTTGTAGTATAGTTTAATATCTGGCATTGCTAGATTTCCTTCATTCCTACTTTTTCTCATTATTCTTCCTGAGAATCTTAATTTTTTTGTCTCTATAAGACTTGGGTGTTTTTTTTAAGGCCTATAATGTAATCTTTTGAAAACTTGATTATTACAATGAATAAATTCATTAATTTAGGTAGTATTGTTATATACTAATATCTTGACCTACCCATAAGCAATCACTATTTTTCCAATTATTTAGGTCTATATTTTAGTACACCGGCAACTAGGTGGCATAGTGGATAAAATACTGGGCTTGGAGTCAAGAAGACTCCTTATGAGCAAGTCATAACTGGGTAAGTCATTTAATCCTGATTGCCTCAGACAGTCATTTGACAAATGAGCTTTGAGAGTAAAAGGCAAGTATCTTTGCCAAGAAAACCACAATGGGGTCACAAAGAGTTAGCCATGACAAACAACTACACAACAAATTATTTCTGTATGTAGTGTTTTTATAATTATATTCATAGGGTTTTTGTACATATCTTGATATAGACTATGAAGATTTTATATAAATGTATTTCATATATTCAATAAATTAAAATGTTATGTACAACATACTATATCATATAATTTTACAAAATACATATGTGTTAGTTATTTTATTTGTTCATTTTGGGGGGGGGAAGGCAAATGCAATTGAGTGACTTACCCAAGGTCATACAGCTAGGAAATGAAGTGTCTCAGACTGGACTTGAACTCAGGTCCTCCTGAATCCAGGGCCAATGCTCTATCCACTGCACCACCACCTAGTCATCCCAATTAATTATTTTAAATTTAATTTTAATCTTCAATATCTTCCTCCTAATTTTTGTTATTATATAGAAATGTTAATGATTGATATGGTTTAGTTTGGATTCTAAAAGTTTGCTGAATATACTAATTCTTTCATTTTTCAGTTGACTTTTCTTTTTTTAATTTTTTGCAAGGCAAGTGGGGTTAAGTGACTTGCCCAAAGCCACACAGCTAGGTCATTATTAAGTGTCTGAGACCGGATTTGAACCCAGGTACTACTGATTCCAAGGCCAGTGCTTTATCCACTACACCACCTAGCCGCCCCTTCAGGTGACTCTTTTTTTCTTGTTTTTATTTATTCTTTTTTGTACAAATACTTTTTTTAAATACATTAATAAAATATTCTTGTTTAAGAGTAAACAGAATACCCCCCAAAAAAATACAGTCTCAATTGAGCGATAAAGGGGAGAGAAAAAAATTAAAACTTAAAAAAATAATAGTAATAATTGTAGGTATGTCCAGGTAGCACAATGGATGGAGCCCCAGCCCTGGAGCCAGGAGCACGTAAGCCCAAATCCGGCCCCATGCACCCAACAATCACCCAACTGTGTGACATGCAAGCCACCCCAACCCCACTGCCCTGCAAAAACCGAAAGAAAAAAAAGAGACCCAAAATAAAATAAAATAGTAATAATAGTAGGGGTGGCAGGGTGGTGGACACAGCATTGGCCCTTGAGCCAGGAGCACCCAGGTCCAAATCCGGCCTCAGACACCCAACGATCACCCTGCTATGCGGCTCCAGGCAGGCCACACAGCCCCATTTGCCCTGCACCCCCCCCATAATAATAATAATAAAATGTGCTTCAGTCTTTGTTCCAACACCAAGAACTCTGCCCTGGGTGGATCACATTCTTTATGGTAAGTCCATCGCAAAAGTTACTTACATATTTTTCCACCATTGCCATTGCTGGTCACAACTCCCTCCTTTTGTATTTCTCCACTACCATTTACTATATTTTCTCTGTCCTTTCACTCTGACTCTGCTGTAGGGTCGCTGAGTGGTGCAGCAGACAGATCCCTGGTCCTGGGGCCAAGAAGCCCTGAGCCCCCACACCACCCCTTAGGCCCAGAATCCACCTAGCCCTATGGTCCCGGACAGGCCACCCAATCCCAGCCCCTTGCAAGAAGTAAAAAGTAAAAAGTAACATGTGTTATATCTGACCACTCTCCCCCCATGGTCCATCCTCTCCTCCTTCATTCACATCCCCACCCCTTCCCCTGTCCCCCCTTTCTTACTCCAGATGTCTATACCCCATTGAGTATATTTGCTGTTTCCTCTCCTAGACATCTCTGATGAGAGCAAAGTTTCCCTCATTCCCCCTTGCCTCCCCCCATCCATATCATTGCAATAGCTCATTGTAATAAAGAAAAAACTTATTATATGAGATATCTTGGCCTATTCCCCCTCTCCTTTTTCTTTCTCCCATTACATTTTGCTTTTTTTCTATTGACTCCACTTTTACACCATGTTTTATCTTCAAATTCAGCTTTCTCCTGTGCTTCAACTACAAAAGCTCCCTCTACTTGCTCTATTAACTGAGAAGGTTCATATGAGTATTATCAGTATCATTTTTCTATGCAGGAATACATGCAGTTCATCATTAAGTCCCTCATATTTCCCCCCTCTCCTCCAATCTCCATGCTTCACCTGAGTCCTGTATCTGAAGATCAAACCTTCTGTTCAGCTCTGGCCATTCCAAAAGGAACATTTGAAATTCCCCTGGTTCGTTGAAAGTCCATCTTTTTCCCTGGAAGAGGACATTCAGCCTTGCTGGGTAGTTCATTCTTGGCTGCATTCTAAGCTCTCTTGCCTTCTGGTATACTGTATTCCAAGCCCTACGAGCTTCCAATGTAGATGCTGCTAAGTCCTGAGTGATCCTGACTGCAGCTCCATGATATTTGAACTGTGTCCTTCTGGCTGCTTGTAATCTTTTCTCTTTGACTTGGGAGTTCTGGAACTTGGCTATAATATTCCTGGGGGTTGGTTTTTTGGGATCTCTTTCTTGGGGGGGATTGGTGGATTCTCTCCATTTCTATTTTGCCCTGTGCTTCTAGAATATCAGGGCAATTTTCCGGTAGTAATTCTTTGAGGCTCTTTTCCTGATCATGACTTGCAGGTATTCCAATAATTTTAAAATTGTCTTTCCTAAGTCTGTTTTCCATATCAGTTGTTTTTTCAACTAGATGTTTCACATTTTTCTTCTAATTTTTCATTTTTTTTTTTGGTTTTGAAGTAACGAATCCCGGTTTCTCGTAAATTCATCAATCTCCCTGAGTTCCATTCTTTGTCTGAAGGATTTGTTCTCCTCAGAGTTTTCTTATCTCTTTTTCCATCTGGTCAATTTTGCTTTTTAAAGCATTCTTCTCCTCAATAACTTTTTGAACTGTTTTATCCATTTGACCTAAGCTGGTTTTTAGCATGCTATTTTCTTCAGCATTTTTTTTTGGATTTCCCTGACTAAGCTGCTGACTTCATTTTCATGCTTTTTCTGCATCTCTCTCCTTTCTTTTCCCAGTTTTTCTTCTAACTCCCTCATTTGATTTTCAAAGTCGTTTTTGAGCTCTGTCATAGCCTGAGCCCAATTTCTGTTTTTCTTGGAGTCTTTAGATGCAGGAGCTTGTGCTTCCTCATCTTCAGACTGAGTATTTTGATCCTTCTTGGGGTCATATGCAAAATATTTCTTAATGGTCTCCCTCTTGTTTCTCTGCTTGCTCATTTTCCCAGCCTAAGCCTGTTTTTTTGGGGGGGTGCTTCCTGAGCTTTTGGGACACTCCCACAAGGGTCTCAAGAGTGTGAGGCTCTGTCCTCCCTCCTGGTCTGTGAATGACCATAAGTGCCCCCCTCTGCCAGGGGGCTGAGGTGGGGGGCCCTGCTGTTTTATGGGGGGGCCTAGACTGCAATCAGGATCTGAATGTAGTCAGAAGCCCAGAGTCCTGTTCCAGAGGCAGAGGACCGAGCTCCCAGTTTCTCTTCACTCCCCTCCCTCAGCTCAATGGGCTCATGCCCTGGGGGCTCCTGCTTACTGGCTCAGCCTGCTTCTGTTTCTGGCTCTGGGCTGCAGAAAGACCAAGCTGCTCCCTGTGTGCCCCGAGGGCTGGGCTCCACGTGCTCGCTCTGGCAGAGGTCCCCCGCTGTTCCCCCGCTTTGTGCTGGTGCTCCCTGGGGTGCAGCTCAGGAGACTCCCCCACTGCTGTGAGCCAGGCTCCCAGCGCCCTGGGGCTGCCTCCGGGAAACTGAAGTTCTTTCTCTCTGGCAGGCCACCCCTCTGGCAGGCCGCCCCTCCGACCCCGGGTTGCAGAGCCTTTCTGCTCTTTTCCAGGTTGCCTTGAGAAGGAGAACTCCCTCACTAGGTACCTTTGTGGGTTCTGTCTCTCAAAAGTTTAATTAGAGTCCTTAGTATTGAAGTTTTATGAGAGAGCTTCTAAGAGCTGCTGCTCTCTTGTCACCATCTTGGCTCTACCCCTTCCTTCAGTTGACTCTTTATGGAAACCATAACATCTTCTCCAAAAAGGGATTATTTTGCTGCTTCCTTTTATTCTCTCAATTTTTTCCTCATATTTCATGGCTATACTAGGCATTTCTAGTATTGTATTGTGTCAAATAGAAATGATAGCAAGGGGAATCATTGTTTAATCATGATTTTACCAGAAAGATTTATAGTTTTTACATATAGTTGTTAATATTTTTATTTAACATATTTGCAATGATGCTCATATAATTTCTGAGTCACTAATAAAATACTTTAAACAGATTAGGACTAAGGAAAATCCCTGAGGCTCTCTACTGGAGATTTCTCTGCAATTCAAGATGGATCCATTAATGACAACTGTTGAGATATAGTCATGCTGCCTGTTCAGAATCTATCCAACTATGTTCAAATAGGGCAATCACAATTTCAGATCTGTAAATTGCCATACATATGACTTCTCTTGTCTTCCTGGAGCTCAACACGGTATCTGGTTAATAATAAGTGCTTAATAAATGCTTGTTGACTGAAAGCATGACTTTCATATAACAACCCAAATTTTGAAAAGAGCAAACAAAAGGGAAGCTGTGTGGTAGAGTAGAATGCACTTTGGATTGAGAATCACTAGACCTTCTTGGAATCCAATTGGATTCCATTACCTATGTGCCTCCCTGGACCTGTTTTATCATTATAAAATGAAGGGGGTAGTACTATATGCCTGGTCTATATTTATGATTCTATGAAAAGGTATGAAAATTGTGAAAAAAAGAAAAGAACTTTCTCTAAAAGTTCAAGAGAATTAGTAACAGGAATTAGATGAGGCTTTGATATAATCATTATGATAGATTCATCTAACCTCAAAGTTGATTCTGTTTTAGCAAGATATTTTCATGAAAACATTATAATTAATGAGAAAGTTCTTGTGCTTTGCATCACTTTGCAAGTGACACAAATGATTAATTAAAGGATTATGTTTTCCCTGCCCTGAACCTCAGCTGACTTATCAATAAAAGTAATGACGTGTAATTAAATGAAAGCTGCTCCAAGGTCTAAAAGATATAGGTTTCTGTTTCCAGGAAATGCAGAAGGATGCATGCATGACAAAGATGCATGACAAATGAATTAATAACCTGTCTGATATTCCTGCACTTCATGGGGAAGGAGGGAATGTTTATTTTTTTTAACAGTCAAATTTTAAAAATTTATTTACGATAATGGTGGCAATGAAATGATTTTGTGATTTTAACAGAAGTAGGCCACACAAGACTACAAGATTGATGCCTATGTTTGAAAGAATGCCTATGATGTTTTAATATATATATATATATATGCACACACACACATATATATATGCACACACACACACACACACACTCACATATATGCCTTTTGTAAAATTTTACTTTGCTACTCTTGTTGGTAAGTATTGGACTTTAATCATATTAGTACTACTCCAAATCTGAAATCTATTAAGTGTTTACTGAATGCAAAGAAGTGTGTTCGGTTCTAGAAACAGAAAAGATAAAAACCAAAATCCTTTATCTTCAGTGAGCTTACTTTTTTTTTGAAGAAAATAACATAGATACATATATATGTGTATATATACACACACATATAAATACATATGTATTATACAATAGAAGTAAAATGGAACAGATTAGACAAAGGAGAATCAGAAACAATAAATCCAGTGTTTAGTAAACTGGAAAATATATAAAACACTTAAAAAAGTATTCTCTAGGGACAGCTAGGTGGCACAGTGGATATAGCACCAGCCCCGGAGTCAGGAGGACCTGAGTTCAAATCTGACCTAAAACACTCAATAATTATCTAGCTTGTGTTCTTGGGCAAGTCATTTAACCACAATGCCTTGCAAAGAACAAACAAACAAAATTCTCCATTTAATAAAAACTGATAGAAAAACTGAAAAGTGGTCTGGAAGAAATTCTGCTTAGACCAACATCTTACATCATATTCTACAAAAAAAGTAAAAATTGATATGTGACTGTATCTTAAAGATCATACCATAAAAAAATTGAAAGAGATCATATCCCTTCCACAGTACTGGGCTGCATATGTGTTCTTAACAAGGAATAGGGGCAAACTAGAAGAGATAAAAATGGTAAGATCTTATTAAATACTGCTAAAATGTTTCCACATTAAAAATAATACATCTATATTTACAGGTCTATATATTTCTTTATCTTAATAGTTATATTTAGCACAAAAGTTATTCCCAAGAGATAAGTGGTAAAAGAACATAAACAGCTCTCAAAAAAACTTCAAGCTACTAATCATTTGAAAGTGTGACAAATTACTGCTAATAATAGAAATGCAAATCAAAATAACCCTTAAATTTTATCTCATACCAAGAAAATTTTAAAACGTGACAAAAGATGAGCACTGTCAATGTTGGAAATATTGTGGTAACACAAGCACACTAGTGAATTTTTGGTAGTACTGTGAATCTGTAAATCTATTTTGAAAAGCAATTTGGAATTACACAAAATGTCCATACCTTTTTATTCAGATGGTACAATACTAGGTTTTTGCCTCAAGGATTTCATTGATTAAAAAATGTTTACTGCAAGACTTTTTGTAGTGGCAAATAATTGGAAGCAAAGCAAAATCCCACATATTGGGGAATGATTAAACAAATTGTGGTACTTGAGTATAATAGGATGTTACAATGCTATAAGAAATAATTAAAAGATGAAGATAGAGAAACATGGAAATATTTACTAAATCTTATATATAAGGTGAAGCTAACAGAGTCAAAAATAAAACAATCTATCATGATTACATCAAATCAAACATTGTTTGCATTCAAAAGTAAATGCTGTAAAATTACAAAGAACAGAAAAATAGAAGAGAAAGTGAAGGACCATGGATGTTGGTAAAAGAGGCAATTCTTTGCCTCATTTCTTATCTAACCTAATCACTGAATGGGTTTTGCCTCAGAAAAACTGAGACCTGGGAAAGACCTTAGATTATAAAGGCCAAGGTCTCCCACTACATCTGGGGCCATCTCCAGTTTCTGTTTATAACTTGTCACTCAACTCAGATGACTCCAGAGGAGAAAGTGAGGCTAGGAAACTGCACAGCTAAGTCCTACTTAAATCCAATTCACATGCAAGTCATGACATCACCTTCCTGATGTCGGGGTCTTTTTTGGACAAAGAATAAAAACAATTTTTTGATATATTGATTAGTTTTGCTTATCTGTTTTTTCTCTTTATTTTTATTGTTGGTTATATGTTGTAGGAACAAGAGAAAGAAATTAAAGGAAATAAAATGTAGTTTAAGGAAGTAGAACATTAACTTCAGGGCATGAATTCAGGAAATGTTTCAAGTAGAAAATAACTGAGTCTTAAAAGAAGTAAGTCATTCTTTTAGGCAGAAGTGAGTGCCTTCTGGTATGAGAGACATGAAGTGGAAAGAAATAGAGAAGGGAGATGGAGCAGCCTGACTGAGAAATAGAAGACCAATCTGGCTATAGTAGGGGAAGGAGAATGATATATAACAAAGCTGGAAAGACAGGATGAGACTAAATTTTAAGAGTTTTAAAAGCTAGACAGAAGAATATAAAAACCTCCTTTATCATTTTAAGGCAGGAGCTCTACTAAGTACTGCACATATAAATATAAACAATAAGAAAGCCAGTTTCTATCCTCAAGGAGTTCACATTCTCATCAGGGAAGAAAACCCAGTGGTTTTCTGAAGAATCCCAATAACATCACAAAACAAGGGAGGTCTGGCCTTGCCTGCAAACTGGATTAAAGTGAAGTAGAGCTATACGAGTCGTCAGCCTCACCCTCTCCTCTTAAGTCCAGGGGCAAGACACAAGTCAGGATGACTGGCGAGTGCCCAGAATGCAGAGGATGACCTTGGCGTCTTCCATGGTTGACCAAGCTCCACAAGGCTTGCTTCAAGTCACTTTCATGGTCTTTGGAACAAATTGTATGCAAAATCCAGAAAACTGCAAGTAGGATAGGGAAGCAACAGGAAGCCATCTGGAGTGGCCAGACCTGAGTGGAAAGAAAACCACTTTGGCAATTGTGTGGGGAATGGATTGGAGTGGGAATAGACCCAAGGCAGGGCAGTCAATAGTAGGCCATTGCAACAGTTCATTTCTTCCAAAACTTTACATCAACATCCATTCTTTCTTTCTTTTAAACCCTACAAACTGAATCTAGCCATGTACTGTATTTCATTTTTTTTGTCCTTTTAGTACATCAGGGTACTGCTGTATTATTATCCCTCATTCTCACCACATAATGAGATCACTGCTTTTTCTGTTCAAATATGACCTATGTCTTTTATGTTCTTCTTATGCACGATTGTTACAGATAGCATTTGAGTAACTTACTATCTGTACCTTTCCTTGTGTTTATGTGAGCCTGATGTCAAGGATAGGTGGTATCACAGTCTTTGCTCTTCTCTTCACATTCATTCATAGACTTGATCTTTAATGGGTTCAACTATCATACTTGTGATAGAGAAGGGTTCAAGTAGTGAGGACTTGGCTGATATTTTGGCCAGCACAGCAAAACACTTACTGGTACCTCTTACAAGTCATTCATGTGGAATGCAAAATAAACCCAGAAAAGTTCTATTGAACAAAATCAAAATTCAGAAAGGAATAAAAGAGAAGTTCCAATCAAATTAACTACAAAATATGTAAAAATATCTAGAAGTTAATCCATCAATGCACACTCAAGACCTGTATTGATATAATTATAAAATGCTATCTAAACAAATAAAGGATAACTTAAACTGGAAGTATATTAAGCTTTCATGACTGGACTGTGTCAATATAATACCAATGATGATACTATCTAAATTAATATAAGATTGTGTTCTTTGTCGATTAAATTATCAGGGTTAATACTTTACAGAGTTAGCCAAAATGAAAATTTATTTAAAAAAAAACAAAAAAATAGAGTAAGGGAAATATTTTTTAAAAGGAATGAAAAGAGAATAGCACTTCCTTATTATAAAGCAACAATCACCAAAATTATTTGATATGAGTTTAAAAATAGAAAAGTAGATCAGTGGAACAAATTAAAGAAGAATTGAAATAATTAAACTCAATAAGCCATCATAACAAATATGAAAATGTAAATTACCGAGGAATGAACTCCTTACTTAGAAAGAATTACTTAAAAAAACCAGGAAAGCATAAATTAGATTTACAATTAACATGATTCCATACAGCATAATAAATTCAAACAAATTTTCAGAACATTAATACTCATCTAATAAAACATTTTGAAGAAAAGCTGTTAAGGCACATGTTATTGCTATGGGAAAAGAGTGAATTCCTAGCCAAATAAAGATGCCTATCATATTTTTAAATGCCACGGACAAGGTGGAATATGTCCAGAGTTGAACTGCTAAGATGACAAGGGAACTCAAAAGTATTCCAAGTATTAAAACATTGAAATAACCAAGAATGTTCAATCTGGCAAAGATATAAGGAGAAATAGGGAGAGAAAATTATTAGAGGGACTGATAAATACAAAGGAAACTAGCCTGTAAATTAAAACTGTCCAAAACTGGAAAAAGCTACCTTGAGTTACTCCTCAAAGGCAGAAGAACAGTGACTTGTCAAGAGGGGGTTCCTGTGCCCCTCTCGAGAAGGTGCAGGTTGAACTATGAGATTAGAGTAAATAATCTCTAAGATAACCTTCTAACTATTTATGATCCAGTGTCATTTGAACTTGAACTCAACAGTGATGTGATTTTATTCTATCAATTGTTTGTGATATAGGCAGTGTAGATATAATAATCTTCATTTTTGAGCTGAGACTCTGTCCAATCTCATAAAAACAGTGAATAGTAGAGGCAGTTTTTAATAGAATCTTGGAAAGTCAGAGCAGAAAGTGATCTTAGAGATCATTTAATCTAACCCCTCCTTCATTTTACAGATAAGGAAACTGAGACTCAGAGAAGGGAAGTGATTTTGTTAATGACACACAACTATTGCTTATCTTAAGATCTGAAATCATATCTCCTACCTCAGATTACAATGTTGTTTTTCTATTTATCAAAAGCTCAAATATTCCAAAACCAGATTTTCTAATTCCACATGCAATGTTCTTTATATCACTTTCATGATGATATATTAATATGTATATATCTACATTTTTATATACTTATATATAAGGAGGGGAAAGAGAAGAGAAAGACACTAGAGATTAAATGCTGGCTAAAGACATTTAGAAATTGAAATATTAATAAATTTTCTCTTGCCTTATATACCTCATTTCCTTAAAAGGCATGTAATTAATTTTCATAGCTTATAGTAAAACAGAAATAGTCAGTTTTATTATTATTAGACTGAGTCTTTAATAACTTAAAGTAAAAAAAAAACTTGCTACAAAATTTCATAAGTCCTGAAAATCTGATAATTACAAGATTGCTTTAAGTCAGTTTAAGTTACTACATATATCTACTGTTATTTTAATGCCATTTATGAGTTAAAAATTTTTCTTTGGGGGGATATAAAATGAGATATGAAAGTTAAGTCACAAGAAACTGTCTTCAGTAAGGTTTTCTTTCAAAAATTATTAAAGCCAAGGAACATTTTATCCACAAGATGGCACCCATGTTTAAATCTAAGAAGACTTCTAAATTACTTCCAGCACCTGAAATCTTAAGGAAATTGCTAACCCATGCTATCTCAGGTCATACAAATCAATCAAAAAGAATTTATTAAGTATCTATTGTGTGTCAATCACTGTGCTTGGTGCTTATGATACAAAGATAAAAATGCAACAAATCCTTCCCTTTTGGAGCTTTCATAATATAGTTAGTAGTTAAGTTCTAACTAATGAAGAATTTGGTTATAAGATGCTCATGAGCAGGTAAAAATACTCTAACAGAATAGATAAGTCTAGCAAATAAAGAGAACTTCTGTCAAGTAAATCCTATTTTAACAGTGTCACCATAAAAAAGAACACATATTTGTAGTGTGGGGGATAGGGGGAGTTGAAGGGAGGTAGTGGTTGGGGGAGATTGTCTCTAACGTTGGAAAATGACAAATAAAATTTTTAAAATTTTTGTCTCTCTATAGTTAAATAAACTATAACAAATGTGATATTAAAACTGTATTTTCAATAGTACAACACTCAAATTATATGAAAGAGAAAAAATACTGTATGTTAATCTGATAAAATACTGTATGTTAAACTGATAATAAGATTACTTGCACATTACTTGCACATACCTGCACATACCACAAACACTGGATTAATTTTTTCCATAAAAGAAATAATCCCTAAAACCTTTTTATTTCCAATATTTTTATATTGTCACAAGATTAAAAAGTTTAGATCATAGATTTAGAGGTAGAAGGAAATTTTTAAATCCTAAAGCAAACAACTCATTTTAGAGATGAGCAAATTAAAACAAAGAGAGATTCAATGACTTTTCCAATGTTAATAATGTGGTAAACAGCAGTATTGGGATGTGAACCCAGTCCTCTTGATGTTAAAATTCAGGGCTTGTTCTACCACACTAATGACTTTACATCCAAGAATATAGTGTTTTTTCACTTAAACAAGCATTTATTCCTTAACCTCTAAATTCTGTTAAATAAATTGAGTAAGCAATACCATACAATTTCCAAGTTTGTGATATAAAAGTATGGACAATGATGACTTTTAAAGAGAATATACTTCTATTTGGAACATGGAAAAAAAGAAGATAATTTGGACTTCAAAGTAATTGAAAGAAATATTACATTTAAAATTCATATATTTCTTTCATTCTTAATAATGATCATACAATGTCCTTGGACAGAAAAAATTATTAACCTGAGACTGAAATGCACGGCTGTTATTTTGTAATACAAGGTTAATCAAGGCCTTCTAGGTTTCTAATGGGCCAATACTGGATCTCTACTAGCAAATCCACAGAATTTATCTTCACTATTTTGTGAACCGTTTAATATATCTTCATTAGAGTTGTTAATACAATAAAACTATGTTAGGTGAAGGGCAGGTCATTGTGCAGTATTATCCAATTGCAGGAGTTAAAATGAAATATAAAGCCAAGGCAGTTAATCTGGGTTTGTCATAGGAATATGAAGGCCACATAAAATCCCCAACTTCAATTCAATCCAATGAGCATTTTTTAAGTAACTATTGTAAGTCAGGTAATTTGTAAGGTATTAGAGATACAGAAACAAAAAAGAAACCATCCTTGCCTTCAAGATGCTAATATTCTACTGAGAGAAAGCACCAAGTGTGCAGTAAGTACAAAGTAATTTCAGGGATGGAGTAGTGGAGAGGAAATCCCTATCAAATGGACACATGAGTAATGACTTCTCTAAAGATGCTCCTTGAAGAGAGACAGAGATTCCACAAGATGACAGCTAGGAGAGAGGAGGCCATTCCGGACAGTGCGAAGGATAATTACTTATTTTGCAAGTGACAAGGAAGGAAAGTAACTTACTCAGAAAACGTGTCCTCCTTTAGGACAGTTCTTTGGACTAATGAATAAATAGAGCTGAGACTTCATGCAATTACTACCAGATTAATGTTCATTTAATTTTATTCAATTCAATCAAAATCTATCAAATGTCTACTGTTCTAGGCAGGAGTTAAAATGTTGTGACACATGGACCGATCGATTTGACTAAGAACATAGCATGTGAGGAGAGTATGAAATCAGCTCAGGAAGATATGACTGGAACCTAATCAGAAAGGATTTTAAATATTTGCCCAACAAATATGGGGTATATTTTAATCTACAAGAATTGAAGAATCACTGAAGTTTCCTGAGCAAGCTACTGATGGTCAAATTTATGCATAAGAAATATCCCTTTGGAATCTATGGGAAGGATGAATTGGAGAAAGAAAAGATTGGAATTCAAAAATTATTGCAACTATCAAAACAATAGGTGAGAGTGTCTGAATTTCTGTGGGGCCGTAGGTAACCTCATGACCAAAGAAGAGGGAATACAATTGAGAGTTGTGGTGACATACTCAGCAAAGAATCAACTGATGGGATATGCTGAGGCAGGGTAAGGAAGAAATAAAAAAAAGAGTCAAGAATGACTATGAAGGTGCAAACCTGGCTAAAGGGTCAAGAGTCAGAGCTGCTTTTTATGTTAAATATCTAGCAACTTATACATTTCTTAAGCACTAAATTCTGTTAAATAAATTGAGCAATTAAAACCACACAATCTCCAAACTGCAAAAAGACAATGTTACTCAATTTTGGAACATGAAAAAAATGAGACAATTTGACCTTCAAACTATCATAAAGAGATATAAAAAATCAGAAAAGTAAAACAAGATAACAAGGGAATGAGAAAAAATAAGAACATTTCCAAATTCTGTTATTTTCCTCAGAAAGTTTATGCATTTTAGTTTGTATTTTTTGAAATCTTTAAGGTCAGAGGCAGGTTGTAGATGCATAACATTTATGAAGACGAAAATTCTTGAAATATACCTTCCCTCAGTACTGACCTTTCTTGCCCTTTACTCAGGTAGAGAGAAAGGCTGTATATTATATAAATGTTGCCTTCAAAAGTCGTTCCTTCATTCCCACTCTTGGACAGAAAAAATCATGATAAAACTCAGTCAAACCCAGGCTTTTACATTTTATGAGAGATACTCCTTTTCCCTTTGGGCCTTGCTACTTTAATGTGCTGATTCTTGCCATTTCAGGATTGTGAATTTTTATCACTCTGTATCTGAGTCATTATCAGTATACTCTTCTTCATTATGTTTAAATTAATAAAATACATTATTTAACAGCTCGTAAGGATAAATTATGTTACTTCAAAAATGAGTCTAATTATATAAAAAGCAATACAAATTTTTATTTTATACTTTTCTAACAATGAGAGATAAGACATGGACAGCAATTAAGATATAATGAAACATGAAGGTCATTACTGGATATAAGAAAAGCCAAATCAATTATTAAGGCTCATTTTATAGCCAGCATTCTTTCAAGTATGTCAAAAATAGGAATTTTCATTCCATAAAGCAGCAGAGCTAGTTTCTCATTTTTGCTCACATGACAAAGAAGGAAATAAATTTACTCAGAAAACATTTTCTCCTTTAGAAAAGCTCTTCAAATGAATGAATGAATGAATACTGCTGATATTTCATGTAATTACTCCTAGGTTTATGTTCAATTCATTTTATTCAATTCAATTCAACCAACATTTATCAAGTGTCTACTATTTAGCAGTCAGTTTGCTAGACACCAGAAATAAAAAGATTCAAATGAAACTTTCTTCCCTCTAGAAATGTGCATTCTACTTATAAATGTGGATAATTAAATATTTCTTCATTTTGACTTAATGAACGTCATGGGCCCTGTTAGAAAAATCTTTTTTACAATTTGTAACTCAAATATGTATATATTTTTTCTCACTACAAAATTGTATCTTGGGGAACAGTGACTATTTAATTTATGTCTTTCTATCCCCCCACACCTAGCACAATGAAGGTACTTAAAAACACTTGCTGGTTGACTAATAATTTTTTTAATAAGTCAAAGGATGAATTGCATTTACAAAAGGATGAATTTGTCTTGTGTTCTCAAAACACAAGTAGGCATGATAAAATGTTCTGTAAACCTAAAAAAATTTTAAATATAATTTTCTATTGTTATTATTACTTCTACTATTACCACTATTATTACATATGCTCATTTTGTAGAAGCCATGACTACTCAGTCATCACAGAGTGATTTCTTTCCTAGTAAAGAATTCAAATTTACCTTCCATTTTTCATGTGAAACTACTGAAAATGAAGTCCTCTAATCTACTCTCTTATCTGAACCATTTTTCCTAGTCTTTGATTTCTAGGACAATTCCAATTATTTCACTATGACTAATTTTTCCATGTCTAAATAATCCTAAGATCTATGTTACTATAAGGATAAGAAATGGATATGTGATTTCATTGGCATAGGGTAGTAGTTCCCAAACATTTTGCTATCAGGACCTACCTTTTTACATTCTTAATTTATTAAGCACCCTCCAAAGTGCTTTTGTTTATGTTGGTTGTATCAATATTAACTTTAGTAGAAATTTAAACATGTAATTTATTTGCATACATATACACACACATATATAATTATGAAAATAATTTTGACCTAACATATCTCTTGAAAAGGTCTCAGGGACCCAGGGGTCACTGGACCATACTGTGGGAATGACTGCTATAGGAAATTGCCCAGGTGAAGAAATTCCTTCTACCAATGTAGATTGACATCAGATCTGAAATCTAGTCTTAGAAAACTGCCTAGAGTACTAAGAAGTTGTGACTAAAGAGTCATATATGCATTATGTGTCTGAGGTAAGACACATGGATTTGAGGCCAGCTCTCTATCCACTACACAGGCTACCATTATAAATATAATAATTTGTGTTCTTACATTTTTACTACGTACAAACTAAAAATTCATTAGTGATTTTTTTAAGTGTTCATGAAAGTTATTGATTTTAGGAAAGTAGGTACTGAGGCCAAAACCATAACAATGCTTCATATGAAATGTGTTAATATGTAGGTGTTATAAAGCTATTACATAACAAAATTTAACATTAAGTTAAAAGAATATTTTCCCTAGATATAAATTCAATATCAAAATATATTAAGGAACAGGAATATTTGCTAAATTATTGCGGGGGAAAAATTTTGTAAAAATATCAGTTGATTACTTAATTGAAAATGTGTTCCAGTCCTACAATAAAATAATTTTTTTCTCCAGTTCTAAAAACTAGCTTTATTTTTATCTTTGTATATGTACTGAATAGAATGAACTGTCTTTTTACACAGAAGTCAAGTCAATAAACATTTATTATATGTTTTCTATTGCCAGTCACTATGCTAAGCTGAAAATATAAAATTCAAAAAGGTAAAAGAAAGATAGCTCTTGCTCTCAAGGAGTTTACCTTTTAATGGGGGAAGTCTGATAAAAGGAAGCTCAACAGAGAAAAGGGAGGGAAAGTACTACCACAAGGACAAAGGTAAAGAAAGAAGCCCATAGAGTTAGAGTGGAGCACAAAAAAAGAATGAACAAATGAATGAAGAAAAAAAGATGCATTCATCTTTTTTTTCTTTTAACAAAAAAGCAACTGATTGAAAAACTGCTTTCTTACTGGAACAGGCTTATCAAGAAAGATTTAACTCACAGAAAAGGATTAACTAGCATTGAGGTATTTTTTTCCTGATAATAAAGGATATTAAAAGACATTCAAAGATCTATTCTATTGCTGGTACCTAGAACCAAGAATAGAAACGTTCTTACAATTATTCTATTCTACCAAATCACAAACTTCTCTCTATAACTCTCCTTTCATTGATTAAATGCAATTATATCCCTAAAAATCTAGAATTTCAACATTATAAAGGTTTTCTATAAGAAATATCATGTTATGTTAAATAAAATAGGAACGATTTTCATATTTCTAGAAAGATAATATCACACAATACCAAGAATTTCCAGCAGAGGTCCCAGAACTCCATTTTATGCAGAAAGGAAGAAACACTGAATCAAAAATCAAATAATGACTATTGAACTCAATAGAACAAATATATTCCTCACTTTGTGCATTCCTCTGAGGGAGGAATAACTGTGGAGATCATTAACTTAAGAAATTTTAAGTAGAGCCATAACTAGGAATCTTGAACCTGAGACAGACAATATAAATTAGGGCAAGACAAAGGGTACAATGTGGGGGAAGATAAATAGAAACCTAGATATAACACAAGTCCACTACAGGGATACTGGTTCCCACTCCTCCAAAGCAATTAGAATGTTTAATAGCTCATTATTTTTTATAAAGAAGTCTAATAATTCAGGAGCTGGGAGATAAATACTAACCCTCATAACAAATGCATACATACTTTATCAAAAATGCATGGAAAAGGGCTTATTATCAATTCTAATCTAATTTTTAAAGTGAAAGTTGGAAGAAAATTTCAGGGATCATTTAATCCCATAGTTTCCAACACTTTTTGTTCCCCAATTCTTCAAAAAAAGATGTGAAAGCCAGGATAATTTAGATTTATTCATGAAATTTTTCTAAGCAAAACCATCATTATAATAATTATAATGATGGTTTTTGCTCTAAAAATTTCCAAAATAAAATTTATATTACATAATTATGATCAAATATGAAGTTTTATTATACACAGAAATATAAAAACTCTAAATGTAAACTTATAAAACTATTATGAAATAATAACAAATATTGTATAGATGTTATTCCATAAGAACTAATCTGGCAGAATTTCTTGTTTAATAATATCTGCAAGACCTAAAACTAAAGTCTTTATTTTAGAAATTTTGTTACATTTAGCATTTTAATGAAATGAGTTATAATTGAAAGATAATAATAGCCAGCATTTATATAGCACTTTAAAATACTTTATAAATACTTCATTTGATCCTCACAACAATCTGGGATTAGGGGAGGTGTTACTATTATCCCTTTGTTACAAATAAAAAGATTGAGATATATAGAAGTTGTGACTTATTCAGGGTCATTCAACTATTAAATATCTGAGGCTTTCAAACATTAGTCCCATATAAACATAGGAACTTAATTTCCATGTTGGATCTTTGTACATAAACAAAAATTTGCATTATATCTGACTTGATATTAGAGTCTTATGCCTAGGTTTTTGCATTGAGTTTATTTCTATATTTTGAGTTAAAGAAAGAATGAGATGAAAGTATGGTACAAATAGTGGGAGAAATTTATAAGTTCTTTTTATGAGATAAAATAATTTAAAATATATTTTAGTTACCTAACCAACTGACATATATTATAAAATATTTACTTTCTTCTAGTTAGTAAAAAGTGCTCTATGGAATGATAAATGTTCAACTGCTTCATTTTTAACTTATATTTAACCTTTGTAAGGACTGGAACACAGACTCTGATAGTTATGATGATTTCAAGATAGATTGCCATGGGCATGCCTAGTGATCATGATGTTAAGTTGAGCTACAAGAAGACAACTGGAATATCCTGATGACATGATCACCCATCTTTTTATTTATTTATTAATATTTCTTTATTATCTTTTTGTACAAATAATTTGTTATATACATTAATAAAATATTCCTGTTTAAGAGTAAACAGAATACCCCCCCACAAAATATAGACTCGCTTGAGTGATAAAGTAAAGGGGACAGAAAAAAATTAAAATTAAAAAAATAATAGTAATAATTGCAGGTATGGCCAGGTGGCTCAATGGACAGAGTACCAGCCCTGGAGCCAGTAGCAACCGAGCCCATATCCGGCCCCATACACCCAACAATCACCCAGCCGTGTGACATGCAAGCCACCCCAACCCCACTGCCCTGCAAAAACCAAAAAAAAAAAAAAAAAAAAAAAAAAGACCCAAAATAGTAGGGGTGGCTGGGTGGCAGACAGAGCATTGGTCCTCGAGCCAGGAGCACCCGGGTCCAAATCTGGCCTTAGACACCCAAAGATCACCCTGCTATGCGGCTCCAGGCAGGCCACATAAGCCCCATTTGCCCTGTACCCCCCCCCCAAATAATAATAATAAAAAATGTGCTTCAGTCTTTGTTCCAACACCAACAACTCTGCCATGGGTGGATCACATTCTTTATGGTAAGTCCATCGCAAAAGTTACTTCCATATTTTTCTACCATTGCCATTGCTGGTCACAACTCCCTTCTTTCATATTTCTCCACTACCATGTACTGTAATTTTCTCTCTCCTTTCATTCTGACTCTGCTGTAGGGTATATGAGTAGCACAGCAGACCTGGTCCTGGGGCTAAGAGACCCCAAGACCCCCCTACCACCCCTTAGGCCCAGTATCCACCTGGTCCTATGGTCCCAGACAGGTCATCCAATCCCAGCCCCTTGAAAGAAGTAAAAAAGAAAATGTGTTATATCTGACCACTCTGCCCCCATGGTCCATCCTCTCCTCTGTCACTCACATCCCTCCCCTTGCCCCTGTCCACCCCCCCCTTTCTTTTTTAGTTTTTGCAAGGCAAGTGGGGTTAAGTGGCTTGCCGAAGGCCACACAGCTAGGTAATTATTAAGTGTCTGAGACCAGATTTGAACCCAGGTCCTCCTGACTCCAAGGCCAGTGCTTTATCCACTATGCCAGCTAGCCGCCCCCACCCCCCCTTCTTACTCCAGATGCCTATATATATATTGAGTATATTTGCTGTTTCCTCTCCTAGCCACCTCTGATGATAGCAAAGATTCCCTCATTCCCCCTTGCCTCCCCCCCTTCCATATCATTGCAATAGCTCATTGTAATACAGAAAAATCTTATTATATGAGATATCTTGGCCTATTCCCTCTCTCCTTTTTCTTTCTCCCATTACATTTCACTTTTTTTCCTACTGACTCCATTTTTACACCATGTTTTGTCTTCAAATTCAGCTTTCTCCTGTGCTTCAACTATAAAAGCTCCCTCTACCTGCTCTATTAACTGAGCAGGTTTATATGAGTATTATCAGTGTCATTTTTCTATGCAGGAATACATGCAGTTCATCCTCATTAAGTCCCTCATATTTCTCCCCTCTCCTCCAATCTCCATGCTTCACCTGAGTCCTGTATCTGAAGATCAAACCTTCTGTTCAGCTCTGGCCATTCCAAAAGGAACATTTGAAATTCCCCTGGTTCACTGAAAGTCCATTTTTTTCCCTGGAAGAGGACATTCAGCCTTGCTGGGTAGCTGATTCTCAGTTGGATTCTACCAAGCTCTTTTGCCTTCCAGTATATTATATTCCAAGCCCTACGAGCTTCCAATGTAGTTGCTGCTAAGTCCTGTGTGTTCCTGACTTGCAACTCCATGATATGTGAACTGTGTCCTTCTGGCTGCTTGTAATATTTTCTCTTTGACTTGAGAGTTCTGGAATTTGGCTATAATATTACTAGGGGTTGGTTTTTTGGGATCTCTTTCTCGGGGGGAATTGGTGGATTCTCTCCATTTCTATTTTGCCCTGTGCTTCTAGAATATCAGGGCAATTTTCCTGTAGTAATTCTTTGAAAATGATGTCAAGGCTCTTTTCCTGATCATGACTTGCAGGTATTCCAATAATTTTAAAATTGTCTTTCCTAAGTCTGTTTTCCATATCAGTTGTTTTTTCAACTAGATGTTTCACATTTTCTTCTAATTTTTCATTTTTTTGGTTTTGAAGTAATGAATCCTGGTTTCTCATAAATTCATCAATCTCCCTGAAGTCTATTCTTTGTCTGAAGGATTTGTTCTCCTCAGAGTTTTCTTATCTCTTTTTTCCATCTGGCCAATTTTGCTTTTTAAAGCATTCTTCTCCTCAATAACTTTTTGAACTGTTTTATCCATTTGACCTAAGCTGGTTTTTAGCATGATATTTTCTTCAGTATTTTTTTGGATTTCCTTGACTAGGCTGCTGACGTCATTTTCATGTTTTTCCTGCATCTCTTTCCTTTCTTTTCCCAGTTTTTCTTCTATCTCCCTCATTTGATTTTCAAAGTCTTTTTTGAGCTCTGTCATAGCCTGAGCCCAATTTCTGTTTTTCCTGGAGTCTTTAGATGCAAGAGCTTGTGCTTCCTCATCTTCAGACTGAGTATTTTGATCCTTCTTGGGCTCTTATGCAAAATATTTCTCAATAGTCTTCCTTTTGTTTCTCTGCTTGCTCATTTTCCCAGCCTAGGCCTGGTTTGGGGTGCTTCCTGAGCTTTTGGGATACTCCCACAAGGGTCTCAGTGTGTGAGGCTCTGTCCTCCCTCCTGGTCTGTGAATGACCGTCATATGTGCCCCCCTCTGCCACGGGGATGAGGTGGGAGGGGCCCTGCTGTTCTATGGGGGGCCTAGACTGTGATCAGGATCTGAATGTGGTCAGAGCCCCAGAGTCCTGTTCCAGGGCAGAGGACAGAGCTCACAGTCTCTCTTCACTCCTCTCCCTAGGATCAATGGGCTCATGCCCTGGAGGCTCCTGCTTACCAGCTCCACCTGCTTCTGTTTCTGGGTCTGGGCTGCAGAAAGACCAAGCTGCTAGCTGTGTGCCCTGAGGGCTGGGCTCCAGGTGCTCGCTCTGGTAGAGGTCCCTAGCCGCTGTTCCCTCAATTTGTGCCGGTGCTCCCCCGGGGCATAGCTCAGAAGACACCCCCGCTGCTGGGGCTGCCTCCAGGAGGCTGAAGTTCTTTCGCTGGGGAGAGCTGCCCCTCCGGCCCCAGGGAGCAGAGCCTTTCTGCTCTTTTCCAGGTGACCTTGAGTAGGAGAACTGCCTCTCTGGGTCCCTCTGTGGGTTCTGTCTCTCGAAAGTTTAGTTAGAGTCCTTAACTTATAAGTTTTATGAGAGAGCTTCTAAGAGAAGTTCCTCTCTTGTCGCCATCTTGGCTCCGCCCCCGTGATCACCCATCTTGATGAGGTACAATTAATTACAGAATAACAGAGGGAATAAGGGAGCTACTCTAGTACAATGTCCAGAATGCAAATAACAGCATAGGCATGCATCCAACCTTATTCACTGGAAATCAGTTTGTACTCAAATGTCAAACCCCTAGTGCATTTGTGAACCCCAAATTTGGAACTTCTAACTGAATCCAACTTCTTTATTTCATATAATCTGAAAATAATGGGGAAGTAGCTGGCTCAGGATTACAAAGTAAGGATCATTGAACTTGTTCTAAAATAGGCTTAGCCGAGTAGACTCCAATGGATTCCTGAGGGTCATTGGGTTGCCTGATAGCTTGGCTGCTCCTTTTCCTCCGTTAGCCCCTAAATGGCCACCCCTATAGCACAATGAAGATTCAATGCTTGGCCTTGGGATGGGCTTTTCTCCTTATCTCTAGGCCAGTCTTCGTCCTCAAGCCAGGGTTAGCATACCATATTCACAAACTATACTAAATACCCTTTGTAAATTCTAATAACCTCTGCCCAAGGTTCCTTCATCTATTTGTTCATTTCAAAAATTCTGCCAAAATAACATAGAAACGTACTGCAAAACATAATCAGTAATACCCAATAAAACTAAAATCTTTTCATTGAGATTTTTATTAGATTTCTAAAGTTCAAAAGACATTATTAAAGATAATTCTTAAAACTCAAAACCCTCTAAGGAAGAGAATCAAAATGCACTTCTAAAGAAGGCTTGAAAGAACCTAATAGTCACAGCACTGATTTTGATTTCATGACTCAACTTACAAAGATATAAGTCAATATTCAAGACATAGGGACATAAAAAGAATATCTTTCTCTTTTCTTTTAAGTCTTTAAAAAGTAATAAAACAAAACAAAAGTACCATTCAATGACTAATAGACGTGGTTATGATGACTTTGTCTCACATATGCTACTTGAGGTTCCTTATATCAAAGGATTATTTTGCCAAAGGACTTGCATCTATCATCAGCCAAACAAAAGGGCAATTATTATTTTCTCCATCCATACCTCAAAGGTAGGGAAAGATGTATTCCCAGGGCTGCCAATAATTCCTGTCTTAGAATGTAAACCCCTGAGAGTAGCAACATTCTCACCTTTGTATCTGAATATCTAACATCAGAGTATCTCTTACATACAGGTATTAAATAAATGTTTGTTGATTAATTTATTGCACAATCTTGGCCTCCTGTGCTATCTTCTAGATATTATAGCTAATGTATTAAGCCAGAAAATGTACAAAATACACTAGGATTCAGAGAGCAGCTGATTTTTTTCTTAAATATTTTTTTATTAACTCTATGGCCCAACTTTAAAGGGGCTATATTTCTAGTAAGGGATGAAGGAAGGATGTACTTTTACAAATCTGGTTATTATGAACAGCTCTCATTCAGGACTCCCACTCGGTACTGACATTTTTTCCCTCTTGACATGACATGCATTTATATTTTCCTTACCACAGTTTAACCAATTTAAAATGAAAGTAATGGTAAAAAAAATAATTAACATTGTCTCTACAATTCTACCAGATTTAAGGGTATGGCATGGTTAAAAGCAATGCTGGTTGATGTATACAGATATGAAAAACAAGTAGGAAAATCAAGAATGATGTTGTTTGGATTCATAGGATCATAGATTTAGTCCTGAAATGCATTTTTAGAGACACAAAACTCTCATTTTAAACATGAGGAAGCTGAGATCTTATTTTTCATTAGACAATCAAAGATTTAGATTTTGAATGGACTTTGATAGTCTTTTGGCCCATCATTCAAGTTTAAACATGAGGAAACTGAGGATAAAGGCTCAAGATTCCAATATAGCAAAGCCAAAAAGCAAAAGACATGGGATTTGAACTCAGGATTTTTTCACTCCATTGTGAAGGTTCTTTCCTCACAATATGCAAGTGCCAATTACCTCAAGTCATATGTCTTTCCTCAAGCTGTTTGTTTTTTTTTTCTCTTTAGGTTTTTGTAAGGCAAATGGGGTTAAGTGGCTTGCCCAAGGCCACACAGCTAGGTAATTATTAAGTGTTTGAGACCGGATTTGAACCCAGGTACTCCTGACTCCAGGGCCGGTGCTTTATCCCCTGCGCCACCTAGCTGCCCCTGTTTGGTTTTTTTAAACCATATTTAATTTATCTTGATTTAAAGTCTTATAATAAAGATTTAAGATCTAAGAAAAACCTGTAAAGACCTACATGATCTGATACAAAGGGGAGTAAGCAGGATCAGGAGAACATTATAAACAGTAATAGCACCATTGTGGGATGATCAATCATTACTGATTGCTCTTCTCAGCAATACTATGATCCAAGATAATTCCAAAAGATTCATGATGAATCCAGTGAAAGAACCGATGGAGTCTGAATGTAGATGAAACATACTATTTTCACTTTATTTTTTCACTTCTTTTATAGTTGTTTTTCTTTTGCTTCTTTCCTTCTTTCACAGCATAACTAATATGGAAATATTTTTATACTGCACATATATGCCATTTCAAAAACCATAGTAAGGGAGGGAGGGGAGAGGAAGGAGAAAATGTGAAACTCAAAGTTTTATTTAAAATTAAAGAATGTTAAAAATTGTCTTTATGTGCTATTTAAAAGGGGGAAATGCCTTACAATGACAGCTATCTACATTTCACAATTTCACAAGTTGAAGTTCTAATGCTTGCCAAAAAAACTTAATTTATGGAGAACTCACACAGGGCAAGAACCCACAATTGCAAAGTACTTTTCACACAAAGAAAATCAGATCTAAATAATTGGACAAATGTCCATTGCTCATGGGTAGGCCAAGTTAATAAAATAAAAATGACAATTCAATCCAAATTAAATAATTTATTCAGTGCCATAATGAATCAAACTACCAAAAACTGTTTTACAAAGTAGAAAAATGCAACAAAATTCATCTGGAGCAACAAAAGATCAAGAATATCAAGGGAATTAATGAAAAAATGCAAATGAAGGTGGCTAAGCTATACCAGATCTAAAACTATATTATAAAGTGGTAATCTTCAAAACATCAAAACTAGTACTGGCTAAGAAACAAGGAAGTAGATAAGTAGATTAGATCAGGTACAAAAGAAACAGTAGTAGAAGACTATTTGATAATCTACTATTTGATAAACTCAAAGACATCAGCTTCTGGGATAAGAACTCACTATTTTGACAAAAAAGCTAGAAAAACTAGAAAATAGTATGGCAAAAACTAAGCAATGGACCCACATTTCACAACCTTTACCAAAATAACATCAAAATGGGCATACTATTTAGATATAAAGGATCATACCACAGATAATTTAAGAGAACAAGAAACACTGTGCTGCATCTATGGAGAGAGGAGAAGTTTATGAACAAAACAAGAGATAAAGAACATTATAAATTATAAAATAGACAATTTTAACTATATTAAATTAAAAAGCTTTTGCACACATAAAAATCAATAGCCAAGATCAGAAGGACTTCAGAAAGTTAGGAAACAATTTTCACAACTGATGTTTCTGATAAAGAATTCATTTCTAAAATATGGAGAGAATTGAATCAAATTTATAAGATCACTAGTCAGTCAAAGGATATGAACAGGTAGTTTTCAGATGAAGAAATTAAAGCTATTGATAGTCATATGAAAAAAATGTTCCACTTGTTATCCCAATTATAATATTGATATGGTTGAAGGAAATTGTCAAATTTTTAGATCTTGGACAGACACTACAAATAGACAAAAGAATTAAGCCCTGAATTGGAGGAGAAAAGCCTTTGGAACCTAGCTTATGCCAGTACATCTAAACTAGATGTTGATCTATTCATGGTAAGTCCGATTATGACATAGATGAGTTTAGTAGTACCCCGGGCCAGGATATTTTGAATATGGGTGACAATAGTATAATTATCTCCTTGTAGTCCAATACAATGCTTATCCATATGCTAAGCTAACATAACCAAGGTTTTGTGCATACTTCCTACCTTTGGTTCATATCTCTATATTAAGGGTTCTTAATTATGGAGTCTATGAACCAGATTATTTTTCATACTAGAATAAGTTATTGGTATAGTAAAATAATCCTACTATATTTTATCCTATATGTTTTATTAAATGCTTACAGTTGAGTAAAAAAACATTTATAAGCTACCTACTATAATACCAGACACTGTGTTAAACACTGAAGATACAAAGAAAGGCAAAACTAGTGCCTATCCTCAAGCAGTTCATAATCTAAAAGAAATATGATTTTGAGAAAGAATTCATAAACTTCAGCAGACTACCAAGGGGTCCACAAAACAAAACAGGTTAAAAATCCTTGCTATACAGTATTATAGGCCTTAAGGAGGAATTAAGAGTTTTGGAAAGCCTAATTAAATTTAATGCTAACCAAATTTATACATCTTGCATCACTAAAGAAATAAAAATATTTTTTAAAAAAGAGAAGTCTCTACCATCCTTTCATTCATAATTGTTCTGTTAGCAACAAAGACAGCTTTGAAAGCTCCAGTCGAGTTATGAAATTTTCTGATATTCAGTGATTTTATTTTATTGGAAGGGGTTTGCAATATTGAGCACATGAAAGAATAGTCAACCTATCTTTTATTCTGATTCAAAAGGTTTGAGTTGGAGAGAGAGAGAGAGAGAGAGAGAGAGAGAGAGAGAGAGAGAGAGAGAGAGAGAGAGAATGAGAATGTACTGCCTGGGCTATCAATTGGCAAACACAGCCAAAAAAAGACGGTTTCATTAGTATTATGAAACTGCTAAAGACCAGGGACAGGTGGTCTGTACTCTGAGATCACTTCTCTGGAAAAGCTTCAAAGCATTTCTGTCCCATTGTGATGTGTATCAGTTATAACACAGGAAGACCTGGTGTCCTACTTGTTACTCCGACTGGCTTTGTGATCCTAGCAGAGTACCTTAACATCCCAGGGTTCTAATCAGTTTTCAAAGACTATTAAATTGTAGAGAAACTGCTCACTTGCTCCAGTGGAGGGAGCTTCTTAATGTGGCAGTTGCTTATAACAAGCAAATTAAATTGCAGGTGAAGTCCCCTTCTCTTATCTTTTACTTAGCTCTCTGATGTCAACTGGACCTGCTAACACCAGCCACCCATTCAAACAGACATCTATAAAGCTCAGTCAACTGCACTGGCTTGACTCAAAAGTTAATTTTTTTTTTTTGCCTTTTCGGTGAACATTGGATTCACATCATTTCCTTAAGAACTAGAAGTCCAATGATCTCAGTTTAGAAGTTCAAATTTGAATTGATGCATCACAGAGTTTACAAGGCTTTAGATAAGAGGATTCATTAAAAAAAAGACACCACCTGACCTAAGTCTTGATAACATAAATGACAGGCTGCTGTGATACTTCAACAATTTTTTTCAAATAATATGCAAATTTCCTTTTATTCTTTCTTTTTTATTTTTATATTTTCTTTCTCTTGTCTTTTTCTTTCTCTCATTTCTTCCTTTTTCTTTCTGTTCATCTCTTTTTTTACTTACTCCCTATCTCCCTTCCTTTCTTTCTTAGATTTAGCATAATATAAAAAAAAAAGAAAAACCAACAACCCCCTTGTCTCTCACAAAGCAGAATCCAATTGGTCTCTATTGTACACCTAGCTGAGTTGTACAGCCCCTATGACATTATTGTACAGGAGTCAGTGTCTGATTGTATGGGTTCCCTGATGCCTGAAGAGATAACCTATCATTTCAAAGGCTATGATACAGAGATAAGCAGCTGTTTCTGTGTATACATGCACATGCATGCTCAGACATTCAAGGCAGGGGTGAAGTTTCCAGAGGCCACACATACATACATATGTACACACAATGAGTAGAAAGCCTAGGTCCTTCAAGGGATATCAAGGTGCAGGGTTTTGGTTCCAATCTTACGAAGTTGCTTCATCTGTCTTCTCTCTTTCCATCTCTTTCCTTCATCTCTTTCCAAAGGTCTCTTTACACCAGGGTGTCCTTGCTACTCCTTTTAAGTCTCACACTGAAGCAATGTATCTCCTCCACCATCTTTCCTCTGCTATCAGTTTTATTCCTTTATCTCTTCTGTCATTTGAAAAGTCTGACCTTTTGAGGAAACATTCCCTCCCATGGTGAAAACATCCATCCTAATGGGATATGAGGTGAGGGATGATGGCTGCTGAGCAAGCGGCAAGCCTGGGGTGAGCTTCAGGGGAAAGGAGAGAATACTACCTTTGTAGTAAAGGCAGACCCTTTCCTAGGTGAACCCCGGAGACAAAGATGTGGGCATCCTATCTCTGATGATCAAGGAGGTCTTTGAACTGTGACATAAAGAGAAACAGAGGACCCACTCCTGAGCTTCGCCAAGGTATCCCAGCAGAATAAGAGAGCTCCAACCAGGTAGATAAGCTTTAACAAGAGCGATTTCTCTGGCAACTCAGCTACCGTATCCTCCTTCAGATACACACTGGCTGTGAGGAGGACCTCACCCAGGGAGCCCTGAGTTCAAATCTAGCCTTAGATACTAACTCAGGGCAAGTTATTTAGAGTCTCTTTGCCTGTAATTTCCTGGCTATATTCAGAGAACTTCCAGGTCTTCTTGCATTAATATCTGGAGCATTTAAATGTAGCTGTCATTTACTGGATTAATAGTAATTCAGGCTTAAACAATGTTCTAAAATGTTTACAGAGCACTTTCCTCAAAACAAACCAGCGACCCATGGCAATCAAAATATTATTACTCTCATTTTACAGATGAGAAAACTGATGTCCCCAGTTAAATGACGGGTCTAGGGGTAATAATTGTTAGAACCAGGACTCAGATCCGGGTCTCCTGACTATCATCCAAAATTATCTAGCTAGATGGTTCAGACAAAGTACAGAACCATGATATCTACATGGCAAAGAGTAGGACAACAGATTTCATGAAAGCTGTCTGTATCAGCAAAAGGATGTTACAACAGGCAGGAAGCTCTGATATAAAGTTATCCTTTTCTTTTTCCTTTTTAAAAAATTTTTATTTATCTAAGGCGATGGGGTTAAGAGTGACTTGCCCAAAGTCACACAGCTAGGTAATTATTAAGTATCTGAGGCAGTATTTGAACTTAGGTCATCCTGACTCTAGGGCCAGTGCTCTATCCACTGTGCCACCTAGCTGCACTAAAGTTATCTGTTTCTAAGAACAAAGATAACTCACCATCATGCTGACAACTCAGCCTTGACTGACAGCACCTCCTTCAGCCTCTTCAGCCCCTTCTCCCTCTCTGTTCGGAGGGCTGGCGGGTGGGGAACTAAATTCCTCCTAATGTCTTCCTTTATAAAATGTGGAAATTGGATGCTTTATCTTGCATCTACTGCTGGTCTGCTTTCAATTCCATGGATCAACAGGTCTCCTGTTCTCCCCACCCTACCCTCTTGCCTCCTTTTGTGTGTTGTCTTCCCCAGTAGACTGTAAATGCATTGAAGGCAAAGACAGTCTTTCTTTTAAGTTATTGCATTCCCAGAATTTGGCACAGTTCCTAAATTAAAATATTTAAGTCTTTTTGGAGATAATTAAAGTAGCATACAACAATGATGTCACTGCTGATTTTAGATAGTTTTAGCTCTCCTGCAGTTCTCCATGGAATGTATTTTTTTTTTTTTGTCCAGACTCATCATTTTAACCACATATTGTGAAAACCTCTTCACTGGTCAAAGATGAGTAATTCATCTACAACTCAGTCCCAAGGATAATAGCTCTAGAGTTGGAAAGGACCTCAGATGACATCTCATAACCTATCAGGGATAACCAAGTGACGGGAAGCCCCACCGCCTCCTTTTCCCTTTCTCCAGCCCTGGACCATTCTAGAGCTATTCAAGACCACAAATTGGCCTTGTACCACTAGACAGAGTTTTCCCCCCTCACTTTCCTTCAGGCACTCTGTCCTCTGAATCTATCTGGGATGCCTGACTATTCAAAAAGCTTGGATGAGGTGGATATCACCAACTCTATTCCTTTCCATGAGTTGGAAGACTATCAGACCTGTCTGCATGTGACCTAACTCTACTCCCTGCAAACACCTGGCTCTGTACTTTTGCTTACTGAAATATCCTAAGGATCCCAGGGGTTTTGTCATCTGCCTTTACCTTATTTTGGTTTATACTAGGGTATCACATCCTTTACCTGCCACTACTTTGTCCAAAGGAATGTAAATTTTGATCACAGATACCCAGCAAGATATCTTGGGGTTTACAGGTCCAAATCACTGTGGCTTTCAGTGACTGCCAACAATAGGTCCCAGGCCAACCCTCTTTGTCATTATTTGGAAGTGGTTCAGAGTGCATGTAAATAGAAATTGTTTGGGTTTTGATTAAAATCCCTGAGGGTCTTCCCCTGATTTTTTTTTTTTTTTTACTAAGCTGGTCATTCTTTGCATCATATCTTTCTTATCTACCTTAAAATCAGTTACCTGTTAAAGACCTTAGTTTAAAAAGACCAAAGTCTCCCATTGAATCCAGGGACATCTCCAGTCATTCTGATCCATATTTGATCACTGGACCCCAATGGCTCTGGACAAGACAGTGAGGCTGACGACTTAGCACAACATTCCCTCACTCAAATCCAATTCATGTGCCTGTCATGGCATCACTTCCCTTGACTTCATGGTCTTCTTCAAGAAGGAAGGACAAACATCAACAACATACAATTAATAACTAATGACCCAGCTCCTGGAAAAAATCAGTCTCCGAAGGGCACGATAGAACTATAAGATTACTTACAAGCCCCTCAGGCATATACTCCTTAGCAGGTTGGGTAAGACCCTACCCAAATTGGAAACCTAATTTCTGCTTAGAAGGTAAACAAAATCCATTCTGGATGAGCCCCAACTCTGGGGGAAGGAACGTCTGTCCTTGATCCCCTCCATTAGAGTTTAGGGCTCCCAGATATTCTCAGCAGGAGGAGCTAAAGACTTTTAGCCCACCTCCTCACTAAATGTCCATCATTTAGGGTTGTTTCACTTGTCAGGGGGGCTTCCTGACAGAAGATACACATCTTTAAGATGTGTCTAAGTCTCTCTTGGCATCTTTGATTACTAAAAGAAATCACTGTCAATCAAATTATTATTAGAGACTAGGCTAACTAGTAAACTGATTAATTGATTAAATGAAAATTCTATCTCTTGGGGACTTTATTTGCAACACTGAGAGATTAAGTCTTAACATAAGTCTTGCCCATGTTCATACAACCAGTAGGTGCAAGACCTGAAACTCCACTTTTTTTGACTCCAAGTTTGACCCTCCTCTCCACTACTCTTTGCCATGCTGTTTCTCTTCTGGAAAAATGTACAATTAGAACAAGAGGCAAGGTGAGTAACTATTGTAGCAAAAGAGAAGAATAACAGATGAATTCCATGAGAGCCTTATGAAGCGTAGAAAGAGGAAGGCTGACAGATCACTGGACAGTTCCTTTAGAGAGGATTGACGGTGGACCAAGCAAAGAATCACACTAAATGTGAGTTACCTAAATGGGTGATGACCTGCATCTAGGGAGGAGATATCCTCACTGATCCATTAAGTATGAAATTATTGTCACTTCCTCATAGCAGTTGACTGTAGGAAGAATATAATAGATAAAACTACTAATGGCCCTAATGAGCATTGTTGATGTCCATTTTTAAATCTGAATCTGTAATCTTATTATAGTATTTCAGGGAATTTAAAAAAAAAACTAAAAAATCTGCCAGATTCAACATAGCAATAGCAACTGTAAGACTCTAAGTGCTAAATTATTCCTTTACAATAATAATTTTTAAATTCTGTTTTAAAATTTCCCCTAAAATTTGGTGGTGGTTTCCACTCACTGGGTTGATATAATAATTAAATTTTGGAGAACATAACTCAGAATATAGTTTTATTTCAAGACTTGGCTTAAAATCCACCTTCTACATGAAGCCTCTTCAAAGCCACCCCCCCATAGCTACCATCTTCTTCTTATGTATTCCCTATTTATGTGTGTGTTATGTCGCTTATTGGAACACAACAGGAACTGTTTTTTCTTTTTCTTTATACTTCCCAGAACTCAGCACAATGTTCTTTACACAGTAAGTGCTTAATAAATGCTTGTTAATTATTTCCTTTCTCTCTAGTTCTAATATAAGGTATACTAATTTGAACATAACAAACTACCAAAAAAAGTGTTACCTAATAATTATAACTACTAAATATAATATATACATATATATTATATATAAATAGAGCACTTAAGTTTTCAGTGAGTTTCACATACTAAACAAGATCTCATTTGAAGTTAACAATTTTCTGAGGCAAGTACTATAGATATTATTATTCCTATATAATACATCAAAGGAACCTGAGGTACAGAGAAGCTAATAAGTCACTTGACAGAATGATAAGCTTCAGAGTAGGAAGGAAACTCAGATCCTTCCTTGGCCCAGATCAAACTTGAAATCTAGTATGCTGCATTACCTTTTAAATTTGATCTTATATACTGAAAATTATTTGACTCAGGTTCAGTGCAATCTTGTTTTTCAATTTTCTAAATTCACATATGATACAATACCTGTCCTGTGTATGCAAACTCCAGAGCTTGTTTTAAACCAAGGCTAGTCACCCCGTGTAAATTCACTTCATCAGCTCCACTTTCCACCATACATAGACTGAACATTGCCTGAGGGGGAAAAAGAGAAAGCAACAGAGAGAGAGAGTTATAGTATTCAAAAGGTGAGAAGGGAGACAATACATGGTGGGGGAAGGAGGGAATGGTATGAAAAATTAGAGGTAATTGATGCATTTCCAAAGGCAAATAGAATGGTAGATTTAAAGCTAGAAGGGACTTCCCATTTTACATATATGGAAACATGTAAGACTGGAAAGGAAGGTTGGAGCCAAAATGTAGAGGGCTTTAAAAAATAAACAAAGGTATATATATTTTATACTACAGGTTAGGGAGAGTCACTAGGGTTTATTAAGTAGAGAAGTGATAAGACATGTTAGGAAAATCATTTAGGTAGCTATGTGAAGCAGAGATGAAGTTTTTAACCAAGAACAATCAAAAACTGGGGAAATTAGAGAACAGTTTTAGTAAAAAAAACAGATTTATATTTTCATCAATATCATATGTTACAATAAACTCCAATGAAAGGAGGTACATCCACTTTTAAAAGAAGAGAATGAAGTAATTTTTTACAACAATGGCTAGGAGATACATTCTTAACCAGAAAAGGTCTAGAAGGAATAATAAAAAATAACATAACCGACTTCAATTACTTAAAATCTAAAAAGCACAAACAAAATAAACATAAGTAGAAGAGAAAATGTCACAGGAAATCTTTGAAATTAAATCTCTCATAAAATTTTGGTATCCAAGTTACATAGGAAATTGATACAAATAAATTAAGATTAAAACAGATCAATGATATAAACAAATAGTTTATAAAAGTGATGATGCACATCTTCAACCACATGTTCAAATCCTCCAAACCACTAATAAGAAAAATATAAATTAAAACGGGTTTTATCTACTACCTAGCAAATTTTAAAAGATGATAAAAGTTGAAAAGGAAATGTTCAAAATACGATGTAAGGGAAGAAAAATGACTAATATGCCACTGGTAGAACAATAATTGATCTAAATACACTAGAAAACAATTTGGAATTATTCAAGAGAAATCACTGAATTCATAATCTCTATTCTAAACCCATGGATCAACCAGGTATGAAACAGAAAGGAAATTCTACTACATAAAAGAAAATATTAATATTCTCTATTTCCTAAAATATCTATATTCTTTATTCTCAACACCTAGATAAAGAGGCTTTGAAACAGAATGAAATGTATTTCGTAGGAAAATATCTATAACAATACTCTTGGTGAAAGCAAAAAACACAAAATGTCCAATGTCTGGGAACAGATAGATTCTCCTGTCATTTTGGTAGAGAAGTACTTTCTAGCATATACTACCATACCCAACGATTATCAATTTAGAGCTGGGAAGGACTTAAAAGGATATCTAATTCAATCCCCTTATTTGACATATGAAGAAATTGAAGCAAGAGAGATTAAGTAACTTGCTTAAGCCATTAACTTGGGTCTTGAGCAAGTTCTACATTCTTCTACCATGCCTTATTGCTTGTCTGGTTTAGTTCTGCTCAAATGATTTTTCTTTCTAACATGGTAAGATTCAGTGGCAAGTTGGTAATAGTGGAAAATACTTAATATAAGGCAAAAAGAAATAACAAACCTTTTTTTTAAAATTCCCTCTGTACATTTATAAAAATTAAAGAGGTATAGAATCACTATTTTAGGAAATACATTTTTATATTTGCTTCTTATTGCAATTAACATGAACAAAATTAGCAACCTTCCTTTCAAAATGGTTTAACCTTTGATGGTTCCTGAGAGATACAGTGCCATTTACTTTACACAGTGTGAAATTAAAATTCAATCAATCTAAAATGGATCATCTTTATTAAATAATAATAATGCATTGATTTTGAACAGGGCATTAGGCTTAATACAATCAAATCGCTGTCCGGGAGCTAAAAATGATCAGTTCATACTCAAACCATAAAGGAAAAAAACTATGCGTGCAAAAATTACTCAATAAACAGTACAATTGTATTTATGTCCTTATACAGAGAGAAACTATTACCAACCATTTATTAGTAGGAGAGGAATTTTGATATGTTCTGTCTCGTGACACCTAGTCCTCCTTGTGACCAAAGGCATATGTTTGTAAAGTAATTACCTATGCTTTAGCAGGGAACCAGTAAATACTGAATAGTGGGTTGGGTTGGGTTTTGTTTTCCTATAAAAATGCTAGTTAAAAAAAGTTAAGCAAATATTCCACTGTCACTGCTACCACTTGCACTAGAAATTTTAATTCTAGTGATAAGACAAGAAAAAGAAATTCAGGGATTAAGCACAGACAAAAAAGAAACTAAATTATTTCTTAGAGAACCCTTCAGAATCAACTAAAAATTGACCCAAACCACAAAAAATTCCACTGAGTCATAGGACATAAAATAAATCTACATATTTCATCTGCATTTCTATATATTACCAACATAAGTCAGAAGGTAAAGACAGAAAATACCTGAGAGTTCATCTGCCAAGACACAAACAGGAACTCTATGCATACTATTAACAGAAAAAAAAATAGATGTACCTACATAATTGTATAAATATTAATTGCTCATAGATAGGTCAAGTGAACATGATAAAAATAACAATATAACCTAAATTACTTTACTAATTCAATGCCATACCAGTCACACCAAAGGATTATTTTATAAATCTAGGAAAAATAATAATAAAGTTTATCTAGAAGAATAAAAAGTCAAGAAGATAAGGGGGAATAATGGAAAAAAATGGGAAACAGGGAGAGCAGTAAGTAACAGATCTCAAACTAAAGATGCTTGTCCTTCCTTCTCAAAGAAGACCATAACATCAGGGAGGTGATGCCAGGACTTGTATGGTAATTAGACTAGAGTGAAGAAGGTGCTATGCTAAGTCACCAGGCTCACTTTTTCTCCTCCAGAGCCATCTGGATCCAGCGGTTAGATATGCATCAGGACAACTGAAGAGTCCTGGATGCAAGGCTTTCAGGATTGAGTGAGTTGTCCAAGTTAGTAAGTGTCTGAGGCTGAATTTGCACTCAGTTCCTCCAGACTTCAGGGCCAGCACTCTATCCACTGTGCTATCTAGATCAGAAACTATACTACAAAACAATAATAATCAAAAAAAATTGGAACTACATAAGGGAAAAGAGAAATTGATCAGGGGAACAGATTAGGTATATACAATATAGAGGGAATTTACCAGCCTAATATTTAATAAAACCCAAAGACCCTACTACTACCTTGAAAACTCGACTGAAAATCAATTTGGAAGATACTAAATACAAATGAACATTTCATGCCATATCCTAAGAAAAGCTCCAAATAGGTATAAGACCTAGACATAAAGAGAAGCAAGGAAGAAAATACTTTTAAAACAGATATGAGAAAGATATATAGATATGGTGGTGGAAAGAGTTTATCATCAAACAAAGGATTAAGAAGACCAAAGAAGATAAAATAGACAATTTTGATCATATAAGATTAAGTTTTTGCACAAACAAAACTAAAACAGTTAACACTAGAAGAGAAATAGGCAAAAAAAAATATTTGCAGCTAGTTTCTCTGATAAGGTCCCATTTAGAAGATTAACAGAAAATAATTCAAATTTATAAGTAAAAGAAAGTGAACAGGAGTTTTAAAAGGAATAAATAAATCCAAGCTATCAAGAATCATAACTTAATATGCTCCAAATCACTAATAGTTGGTAAAATGGATATTAAAGCAAACTCTGAGTTTCAACTTAATAAGAAAAAAATTTTTTAAACAAAGAGGTGCAGTAGGAAAAAAAGGCAGACTGATGCATGATTGATAGAACTGTGAAATCATACAAGCAATCTGGAAATCAATTTGGAATTACCAAAAAATCCCCAAAGTCAATTAACTGTGAACAACTAGGCCCATACTCCAGAGTTCAGAGAAAGGAGAAGGATGCATATGAACAAAAATATTTATAGCAACTCTTGTATGATGCCCATTAGTTGGGAAACAGGTGAACAAATTATGGAATATGAAGGTAATGGAATATATTATATCATAAGAAATGATGAAAGGAATGGTTTCAGTGAGACCTGAGAAGACTTATATAAAGTGATGCAGAAAGAAATGAAAAGAAGGAGAACAATTTATATTAGAACAACAACACTGTAAAAAAAAAAACTTGAAAGACCTATCTTATCTATGCTGCGATCAACCATGAATACAGAAGACTAATGATGAGTCATCCTACTCAGTTCCAGACAGAGAGGTGATAGACTAGAGGTACACAATGAGACATATTTTTTAGACATTTTTAATGAAAAAGTTTGTTTGGCTTGACAAGGAATCTTTGTTATAAGGACTTTGTTTTTTTTTAATGGGAAAAGGGAGAAATGAGAGCGGAAAAAAAATTAAAATTTAATTTAAAGACATTTTAAATTTAAAAATCTAACTGGCCCATATGGAGATTGAATTCTCATTAGCAGCATTATATTGCCATATGGGCTAACCAGACACTGTTGGCTCATCAAGGGCAGAAATACCAATTTATCTGCATAGAATCATAGAACATTAGAACTGGAAGGTTCTTCAATTCATATTTCATGAAGACTAATTAAAGGAGCTAGAGATATAATCTGTAGAAAAGAAGACAAGCATGGGGCAAGGCAGAAAGGAAGCAGATCATGGCAATTTGACTATCTGAAGGGCTCACAAGTGAAAAGAAGGAATAAATTCATTTTGATCCTAAAGGGCAGAACCAAAAGGTAGGTGAGTGTTGTAAAGAAGTATATTAAAGACAGAGTTTAAAAAACACTTTAACCAAGAAAGCTACCTAAAAGCTTCTAAAGTTAGAGATTTCTCTCTCACTGTAAGTTGTCAGGGTTGTTCACCTTTTTGCTTTTCTTGGCCACATTACCCAACATAAGGTCCACTAGGACTGCATACAGAATTTAATATCTATTAATAAATACAATGCAACCCACATCACCACCAAACACTACAATAAATATATGAATGATCCTAAGGTCTGCAGGTGAAATACACCTCTTTTAAATAAAAGTTGGATGACCACTTTTTCGATTATTGTAGAGAGAATCCTCCATCAGATCTGGATTCGACTAAGTAGTCTCTGAGGACCCTTTGAAATGTGAGATTCTGCAATTCAGTGAAGAGACTTGCTCAATGGGACAGCTAGTATTAGAATTGGAACTAGAACTTCCATGTACTTATCACTATCTTTTTTTTGGCAAGGCAATGGGGTTAAGTGACTTACCCAAAGTCACACAGCTAGGTAATTATTAAATGTCTGAGGCTGGATTTGAACTCATGACTCCAGACTGCAGGGCCAATGCTCTGTCTACTATGCCACCTAGCTGTCCCTTATCATTGTATTTTATTAAGCTTTTATTCTTTTCTCCTGATGGTCCCTGAGACACATCCCTATTCTAAGTAATAAAATAAAATAGATTTGTACCTCTGCTTTCTGAGCAAAGCCACATCAACTTTGAGGTTCTAAATTAATAAAAGACAAAGAATAATTATGAAATGGTTAGACAGCCATTAAAATAAACCAAGCATATTATCCTAGATTACCTTATTAACAACCTAGAGATTTTTGTATCAGTTTCCAATACAAAAAAATAAATCTTTTGTGTGAATGAAACAATTGTTGATAAGACTATGTGAAGTTGTAGTTTTTAAATCCATTTAGAAGGATGTCAATTGATTAGTATTTTTTTTTTGGCTGTGAGCTTCTTCCAAACCATATTTTATTGAAAGCATTAACACTAGAGGTTAAATGCTATGAAAACAAATCAAAAATATTGCACTGTATGCAAAAATAGCTTTTCAAAGTCCTTGTTTTAATGGATCCTTTATTTCACAATGTAACAAACTACCAACCCAACAAAAAGAATAAGGATGTTCACTGGAAGAATCTATCTGCAGGGTAGATTTCAGGCAAATTTCTCAAATTACTCTCTCCCAGAGCCAAAGTGGCAGATTAGAGGCAACTCTGTTGAACTCTCCACATCCTCTTCAACCAACTTTAAAATAACATCTTAAATCAAATTTTAGATTTGCAGAGCCAATAAAAGACCAGGATGAAACATTTTTCCAAACTAAGAAAACTTAGTTTGTTGGCAATTGAAGCTTGTGACATTTGAGTAGAAGACTGCCGAGCCAACAAACGCGGCAGCAACAGTGGCCATAAACAAAGGCATCTTTGGAAGATTTCAGCCCACAGACTATGTAAGGAGGTCGCATGAGCAATAAGAAAGATTACAGGAGACCCTCTGCTGGCACTGGGTGCAGCTGACACTAACTGGCAACTCTACGGCTCACATGCAGCTCTGGGTCCCAGTTCAAGAGAGAAGATGACCTGTAGGGACTGGTCACAAGGAAGCAGAGGCCTGGACTAAAGTTGCAAGGCAAAGAGGAATGATAGCACTTGGGGTTACAAGGACCAGGGACCCTTCCTGGGGAAAGACCAAACAGACCAATGCTTGACCAAGAGAGCAGTGATCACAACTTTCCCTGCATCAAACCACCTTGGAAGCACTTGTGGACCCCAAGAAACCAAGTCTGAAAATAGCAACATGAAAAAGCCTGAAGCTTGGGACAATGGCTTCCTAGCCAAAGGTTACAAGAATCCAACTTTAACATAAAGTTCAAAGTCAAGAAATAGACTAGAAAAATGAGCAAAGAAACGAACAAAAGAATGAATTTGACCATAAAAAGTTACTACGATGACAGGGAAAACTAAGGCAAACTCAGGAGTAGACAACAATGTGAAAACAGCTACAAACTACCCTCCACCCCTCAAAGAAAAATGGTTAAGCAGACCCAAGCCCAGCAAGAATTCCTAGAGGAGTTAAAGAGAGATGAGGGTCAGGGAACATTGGGAAAAAGAAATGAGTGATTCAAGAAAATTATGAAAAGAGAACTTACAACTTGGTAAAGGGGGCACAAAAATATTAAAGAAAATAACACTTTAAAAAAGCAATTTGCCAAATGGTTAAAGAGGTAGAAAAATTCACTAAAGAAAAGAATTCCTTAGAAACAGAATTGGTCAAATAGTGCACAAAAGTCCACTGAAGAAAATAATTCCTTATAAATTATAATTGGCCAAATGGAAGCTAATGACTCCATGAAGCAACAACAAAAAATAAATTAACATTAAATAAATTTAAAAAGTTAAAAGAACAAAAAAAAAATGAAGTGTGAAATATTTCATTACAAAAACAAGTGACCTGGAAAAGAGATTAAGGAGAGATAATTTAAGACTTACTAAACTACCTATACACCATAATAAAAGAGCCTAGACATTATATTTCAAGAAATTATCAAGAAAAGTTGTCCCAATATCTTATATGTAGTGGGCTATAAAATGAAAGAATCTACAGATCATCTCCTGAAAGAGATTCCTCTAAAAAAATCTCAGGAATATTACAGTCACATTCCAGAGTGTCCAGGTCAAGAGAAAATACTTCAGGTAGTCAGAAAGAAATAATTCAAGTATCGTAGAGTAACAGTCAGGATCACAGAAGAATTAGCAGCTTCCATGTAGTAGAACAAATTGCTTAGAATATGATATTCTGGAAAGCAAAAGAGCTAGGATTAAAATCAAGAATCATCTACCCAGAAAAACTGAGTATAATCCTTCTGGTTGGGGAAATGGATATTTATTGAAATAGAGACAGGACTTACAAACATTTCTGATGAAAAGACCAGAGTTAAATAGAAAATGTGACATTCAAACGCAAAACTCAGGAGAAGCATAGGAAGGTGAACATGAAAGATAATAATAAAAATTATTATTTAATCGTTCATTAAGCAAAGCCTCAACTTTTTGATCTATAAAAATGAGAAGAATTGCACTATCTATGTACTTTATTATGTTACTGGGAACAGAAGACAATTTATAAATATGAGCAATTAAAATTATTTTTATTACAACTATCACCTTTCTTAGCTGGTTCCCACCCATAGCAAGTCCACCTTAAAGAGTACACACACTGTAAAGTGTGAACCAGAGCAGATGGAGGGACACTAAGTAAGACTTCCACACAGTAAAGGTACATCTAAATCACCAACCAATTATCAGGAAAGCAAATACTGAAGGGATAAGAAAAAAAAAGACACCCTAATGGATTATCATATCAAAGAAACTGAGGATTTTTCTGAATACTGGGTGATCATATGTTAAGAATTAGACACAACAATTGGACAGTCTTTATCCACAAGCCATTTAAAAAAAAAGGAAATCTGATAGCACAGGAGATGTTCTTAGTCTGGGTTACTTTAACTTGCAGATATTTCTCTCTCTCTCTCTCTCTCTCTCTCTCTCTCTCTCTCTGTGTCTGTGTGTGTGTGTGTGTGTGTATATGTAGGGTATGTATATGCACATGTGTAAATTGCATTTTGATGAGCCATTTCCTTTGTAATCCAGTGTATTTTGTTTTAATTCATTTCAAAATATTCTGAGAAAGGTTTCAACCAACTGCCAAAGACATCATGACACAAAAAAGTCAAAAATTCCTGCTGTAGTGCAATATTTTTTGGGAAATATACAGGAGGAACATATGGACAATAACTTCAGGGCATGAACAGGCATGGTGGCCGGGACTGCAACCTGCATTACTAGAGGGAGTTGCAACTGATGAAATCATAGATCCATGAACATACAAAATTTTAACCTCCATTCAAATCTACTCACTGCAAACACAAATTTGTCAGATTTCTTCACACAGAAGAGACCCCATTTTAAGCACATCAAACTCCAAAACATTCAGATTTGATTTCATGCTGCCAGCACACTTTAAATCTGTTATAAATTCGTTCTGTCTTAATATTAGAGTCAACAAGGAACCACCTCAGTATCTTCCACATGCAAATCTACCATGAACTCCTTAATATTCATGCCATGGCTTTCAGCATGTTTTTATATCACTAGTTCATCTCATTATAAATAAATAATCCAAGTCCCGCAGGAAATGTACTAGTCACCTGTTTATTTGGCATGTGCAGGAAGTGATAGAATGGAAAATTCTAGATGAAACTCATTTTAACATTTAATGAATTCTGTTTATATGACAACCCGTTGTTGGAAGAAATCTCTCAGTTGTAGCTTACACTTTGATGAAGTGTTAGTTAAAAATCTGAAGAATCAAAGGCCAAATTGAAAGAATTACTTTCAGGTTATATCATCTTGATTTTGATTAGAGTCCTCTTGCATGGTAACACTAGGAAGAAATGACAATTATTTTTCATTTCCCCTTTATTATTATAGATGGTTAGGCTTGAAATAAAACTCATTCACCCCAAACCACTTTTATCTTATGCTTGATCATGCTCCCAAGTCATAATTACATCTGGCATGTTATAGTAAATGGTGACCAGCTGTTCTCCATTTCCCCTTACAAACAGAAGAAGAATGAATTGGGCTTAAACTGCACAAGGAATTATCTGAGTTAATTAAACAGAAGAACTTCCTGAGAGCAAAGGTTATTAAAAAATGGGGAAGGTTACCAAGGGAGATGCCTACATCTGCTTTTCTGAAAGTTTTTCAGAAGCAAAAAATGCAAAATGGTTTGTCATTGGCCTCCAATCAATAAGAAGCCTGAGATATAGTGGTTGACCTTAAAGATTTATGTGATGGATATCCAAGATATTACTGGTATGATGGCCCCTCTCTGCCACTAAAGCCCACTCTCTCCCCATCTCCATGCTAATCTTGACCTCAGGAACTGTGGGTCAGCACATATTCCCATGCCCTCTGCATGTAACCATGAGTCTAGCAGAGTAATCTCAAAACTTTGAGAATGATGGAAAATAATCTCCCTCGTATACAAGCTGGAGACACCCATTAAAGTGACACTTTCCTAAAACAGGGGCAGAAATTAATCACTATCTCTGTTGGTGATGCCTTTTTTCCACTGTGTGCATCACAAGAAAAGAAATGTTATAACTTTAGTGATGTGCTACATTTTTGAAAGAACACACATTCTGCTTTCCAAAAAAAAAAAGAGAAAGAAAGAAAAATAAATTAAAGGTCATTTACTTCACATGCTGGGATTCATACATTTGGAAGTTGTTCCAACAGGAAGGACCTTGACCTTAGAAGATATCAGGCAGAGAAAGTAATTACTCCAGTTTTCACCAGACACCAGAGGGTTGCATGAGTTCATGAAGTTCAATTTGAACATTCATTCCAGTATGAATGGTGCTATTTAGTGAAATGTTATGGGTCTCTTGTGGACTACAAGAAACAATGTGGAGGGGCAGTTAGGTGGCGAAGTGGATAGAGCACCGGCCCTGGAGTCAGGAGGACCTGGGTTCAAATCCAGACTCAGACACTTACTTTAGCTGTGTGGCCTTGGGCAAGCCACTTAACCCCAGTTGCCTTGCAAAAACCTAAAAAAAATTAAAAAAATAATCAATGTGGAATGAAAAAGGAAGGGGGAAGGAAGGGAGGGAAAAAGGTTAGATGGTTTGTTGATGTGTAGTTGCAGGGTATTTTGTAACCATCTAAATTATTTCTTTTTTTTTAGGTTTTTTGCAAGGCAACTGGGGTTAAGTGGATTGCCCAAGGCCACACAGCTAGGTAATTATTAAGTGTCTGAGACTGGATTTGAACCCAGGTCCTCCTGACTCCAGGGCCAGTGCTTTATCCACTGTGCCACCTAGCCCCCACTAAATTATTTCTTTCTTTTGGGAACAATTCTAGACAAGTTTTAGGTTGAGTGCTCAAGACAAGGATTAAACTTTGCTTTACTTCTTTGAAAGTCTGGAAGAAGTGGCTGGTTTAGGGATGAAACAATGAGGACTGACTGGTAAGTTATTATATCAAAGGCATTCACAGAGGAATCAGTACCTAATATTATATCTACCAGGGTATTCAACCTTGCTCAGTCGTTTCAGCATTAATATGGATCCTGTAGCTTCATATATTAAAAAAGGAGAATGCAAATTAGAGAAAAGTGGCCAAAGGCACTATAAGCTTCTTGAAAGCCATGAACCATATCTTTTTAATCTTGCTCTCTCCTTCTGGGCATAACGTAGTGCCCTTTCTAAATTCATTCATTCATTCATTCATTCATTTTTTACAAAAAAATCCATTTTTTATGATAACACATGATATTATCAGATAAATAATAATGTAACAAAGAAGAAATTGAGGCTGAAGCATGAAATCATGCTGTTAAGAGTTCCATACTATGAACTTGTCTTTACCCTGAAAATTTTAGTCTTGTTTCCCCATCCCCCAAAAAAGGTTTCATTATGTTCTACATATTATTACAAGCAGGAATCAATGATTTGGAGGTAAAAGTGAATAAATATACAAAACAAGAGCTAATCAACTATATAGAGGGAGGGAGAGAAGAAGAAAGGAAATATCAGAGTCATATCAAAACTTTGAGGAGGATTCTCCCTTGGATACAAGTTGGAGACACCCATTAAAGTGATACTTTCCTGAAACAGAGGCAGAAGGAGATATTTCACTCTAAGGTCAATGAAATTTAGGGATGGTTGTATTTGGTCACAGTATAAGATCTAAATTGTTGATTACTGATGCATTAAAGGATTAGATTAAGAGAACTTATAATTGGACAGAATTTTTTTTTATGTTTTAGCTCCGCAATCATAAGACAATCAGGAATGCTCTTTGAAATTTAATATTGTTATTTTTAAAATACTCCTTCATTTCCACAAAGATTATAAATCTCACCAAGGGAGACTTAGAGCATACAAAAGGAAGAATATATTGACAGTTGGAAATTTTAGACAACAGGTTGCTAACAGAAATTAAAGATAAATTAATAAGAAATTCAATCTACTGCAGGAAAATTGTTAAGAAAAGCAGATGACATCATAGCATAAGGATGAATAGAGAAACATGATGTATGGAACTGCAGTGTTCTACAGGAGTACATTTATAAACCAAAGTTGTTTAACTATAACTCCTAGAATGTAGTTTTTTTCTACAGGACTACCTTGACTTTGGTGAAATTTACTGTTGTCATGACTTGCCCTTGACTGATGATAACCTGCTGCCACCATAAATCTTTCTGATAGAAAACCCTATTTATGGGAATTAGATCCCTTGCAATGGCAGGTTGTAGCCAGGGATATGGACTTACGGTGAATTATTTCTCCTCAAGTTTACATAGAAACGAAATAGATTGAGTCCTAAAAATACAGTATATAGATCAGGGTTCTTTGAGTCATGGTAAATGACAAAATATCATAGACAGTGGCAAAATTTATTGTAGGCTAGCCTACAATGAAACAAACTACCAAGGGAAAGAGGCAAACTAAGTATTGTCACCAACCTCCCCAGAAAAAGAAGGAAAAAAAGAGGATCATTGAAACTTTTTTTCTTAAATATGCAGAAGAGAACATAAGGAAGTTCAGAAGGAAACAGTTAAGAATAGTTTAGAAAGTAACATGTTAAATGCAAGTTGTCATAATATAGATTCATAGATTCTCATATAATTATCTTATGTTTTATTTTGTATATGGAAATGTTCATGAGGAGGTGTGTTTGCTAAATTTAGAATAAAACATTTTTTTTAAAGAAACTGTCAGTGAAACTATTCTATCAGGGAAAGCAAGTGAATTGGGGAGATAATAGGAATTTTTCTTCATCTATGGGACTGCTTAACTAAATTTTCTATTTGGAAATCATATATAGCTCTGGAGTTAGAAATATCTGTGGTCATAGATAAAATATACATTAAACCTCTACTTAATTAGACTCCAAACCATCATCATCATCATCATCATCATCATCAGTATAAGTTCACAGATTTACAACTGAAAGTATTCTCATGCAAATCCCTCATTTTACAAATGAAGAAAATGAGATCCAGAGAGGTTAACAGAATTTGGAGATCTGTTGCTGAAAGGGACTTTAAAGACTACGTAGTCCAATTCTCCTTCATTTTACAGGTGAGGAAACGAAGGTTAAAAGTCATTAAGTGATGTATCCAGGGTTATATAGCTAGTAAGCACCTGAGACAGCATTCAAATCCAGGTTTTCCTTATTTCAAGTCCAACACTCTCTCTACTACACCATGCTGATGTCTTTCTCACTGTCAAATCAGCATAAGTTTTCCACTGCTATGTTTGTATTGTCAGAAAGAGAAAGACCTTCTTATGAGAAAATATAAACAAGAGTCACCAGGTGAGGATCTACATCATTGGAGGGAACTCTCAAATTCATAAAACCACAGATCTACTTGAGGGTGAATAGACTTTAATTTGTATCAAAGTATTTTCAGAGCTTGGGAAATCATCTATTTCTGAACATTTCAGGCAATTCTATAAAAATCATAGGTTGCAGACAGGTAATCTGAATTAATGGAAAGGAATTTCTCCACGAGGGATACTCCTACAACATAGAAATCACAGGTTCAATCCTCTCCATGTCAAAAAAAAAGAAAGGAAGAAATACATTTTACATAGTAAAAGGCAGTCTGGGATATTTGTTTTGTTGGAGTTACTAGAAACTAATAGAGAATAGTGGATCATGTTAGATGGAATCGACTTCCTCAATTTCCTTGGGAAGGGTCCAAAACTGCCTCTAGAGAAACCTTGATCTGAGGTTATCTACCCTTTTGTCATTTAGACTAATGAACTCTAGCCTCATTATTATATATATACCCTTCTTTAGATCTACTCCTGTTTTGTCATCTCTTTCTTGAGACAGCTGACCAGAATTGTACCTAATAGTTCAGACAGACCCATAGTTGATGACTATTTCCTATTTTCCCCTATCTTTCAATGCTTACAAAAGAGCAAGAGTAAATTTTTACCTATGGATTCCTAGATTGTGGAACCTTCTATAGTCCTTCATTCTACCTCCTCAGCTCCACTGTACAGGGTTCATCCAATATATCAAAAAGGACAGTTTCACTTGCTGGGGCCCAAACTATGAAAGCACAGTTATCCCAACATTCTCAATGGATTCTTGGAGCTACTTAACCCTGTACATGTCTTTCCATTAAACACACTTTGTATGAATTTTCAGTGAAATAGGGGACTTTCAAAATATCCTGATGAAACAACCAGAGATGAACACAAAGTCTGATCTTCAAATACAGGACTCAGGTAAATCATAGAGAGGATGGATGGGAAGAACTAATGAGGGATTTAATGATGCTGAACTGCATGTATTCCTGTATGGGAAGAAGATACTGATAACTCATATGAACCTTCTCATTTATTAGGGCAGTTAGATCATATATAATGACAAGGCACAGAAGGGAGTTGAATTTGAAGGTATATTAAAAAGACAGAGTTAATGGATGTGAAAGGCATGTACTGGAGAGAAGGAAAGGAGAGGTAGAATGGGGTAAATTATTTCACATAAAATTGACAAGAAAAAGTTTTGGAAATGGAATGGAAGAGGGGGGAATGTAAGTGGGAGTGAGTGACCTTTACTTTCATTGAAAGTGGCTCAGAGAGGAAATGATATACACATTCAATTGAATATAGAAATCTATCTTATCCTAGAGGAAAATAGGAGCGGAAAGGAGGAAAGGGCTCGGAGAAAGGGGAGGGGGGAGGGAAGGGGAGTTATAAGGTAACAGAAGAAAGGGAAGATCATGGGAGAGGGTAGTCAGAAGCAACACACTTTTGAAGAGGGACAGCATGAAAGGAGAGAGAAAATGAGATAAATAGGGGTGGGGGAAATGGGATGGAGGGATATACAGCTAGCAAAAGCAACAAAGCAACTCTGGAAAAAATATTGAAAAATTTTCTGATGGACTTATGATAAAGAATGCTATCCACCCCCCCAAAAAAAAAAAACTCCATACCTTTTTATCTCCTCTTTCCCTATGATCATCAAAATTCCACCCCCCAAGCTATATCTCAACTTTCTATTTCCCTTATCCTTAAAATCTAGACATGTAGGATCAGAGATCAGATATTCAGAGTCAGAAAGAAAATTGCAAGGATATCTCTTCCCTCTCCTTTATGTTATAAAAGAAACCGAGAATCAGAGAGGTTTACATAATTTACCCAGATAGTAATTGGCAGAACATGGATTTGAATCCAGATTTGATTCCTTACCCTGTTACAATCCCTACCTTACTCACATATTCATTTACTCCATCTACCTGGCTTCTGGTTCTGTCTTCCTCTACCAGTTTCATTGTTCCTTTTAAAATCTCCATTCCAATGAAAAATACATTTCTCTTCACCTTAACCATCTTTCTCTTATGGACACTCCACCATGCTTCATTTACTGACTTTTCTGTGAGGACTCTATATCTGCTGCTACTCTCTAATACTTGTCAGTACTCTTCCCCCTACTGACCCTCCATTCCTATATTCCAGGATCTGGAAGTAGAGTCAAACTACTCTTTGCTCCACATTTTACTTCCAGATCATTGCTCATCTACTAGCAACTCTCCCTTGCAGATCACATCATCCAAAATGACTACAAGAGTCAAGTATTGTCAGCCTAGATCCCTTCCCTCAAAGGAGGAAGACAGAAACAGCCCAAGTTGTACCGACCTGTGTGTTCATCCTGAGCTAATTTATGCATAACCTACTCACATTTACTCAAGGTTCAGTTTGTCCAAGGGGCCTAGGGTTTTCTCAACCAAATAAATACATTTCTAAAACAAATTGACTCCTTTTGTTTATTCCAGAATATAAAACAGTGTCATCTCCAATGTCCAGAAGCTACTCAGGCAGAGTTGTCCAGCTCTTGGCTAGATGTTGTCCATACAGCAGGAATATAATAAGACAAAAGGCATCCAAGTATCTGTTGCAGACCGGCACACATTCTCATTCTATCATTTGTTTTGGTAGCAATAAATAAAAAACAGGAAAATGGATATGACTGCCAAGACTTCCTCTATCTTATATCCAGAAACAAACCATACCATTATGCCAGCCTCTCCCACTAATAATTTACAAAAGATCATTTCACCTTTCTTAACAATTTTGGAAACTGGCCCAATCTTCTTTATCTCTTCTCCCACCATCATTAAAAGATTTCAGTATGCCTACCCTTGTCTCTGAATTTTCTAAGTCCTATTTATTCTACTCTATTTTTAACCATACAACAGCATGGCCATAATTTAGATCACTAATTACACAAAACTATTCTACATCCAAAAAACTGAACTTTGAAATGACCCTCTGTGAATCTCTTGTCCTTCTGCCTTCCATTCACTTCATCCCATCAAACTTATCCCTTGAAATAAAGATCACTGGTGCCCTGACTCTTTCCTGTTCTTCCAGTCTAACAAGTCTGCTCTCACTTTCCTTTCCTTCCTGGTCTTCATTCTATGATCAGGATAATTCTCTTTCCTTCATCTTTGTCACTTTGATTTTTCACTATTTTTTTTTTTTGCGATGCTTACCCTTAAAATCTTGATAACTCCTACTATATCTACTCTCACCTGTTCCCAGACTTTATGGGAGAAACATTTTTAAATTTTTCTCATCTACACCCCTCATTGCTTCCTAGAATCTATTTACTATTCACTTATGGGCTCTCTATCTACAACAGCTACAACAGCTGGAGTGAGAAAACCTGGTTGGAATCTTGGCTATGCTACTTTCTACTTAAGTGACCTTAGGTGAGGTATTTAGCCTCTATGATCCCACTCTCTTCACTTTTAAAATGAGGCTACTCTCTTCTCTCCTTAAATTCCCAGTCCTACCTATGCCTCCCACTTTGCTGTGAATTTTGAAATAATCTGATTTGAGCTACTTCAAGTCTTCTACTGTACATCTTTATGACTCTAAAGTTTAAAAAATTCTTCCTTTATAAGGGGGCTTGATAAATGCTTATTGATTGATTATTGAATGATATTTCATTGTCTTCCTCTACCACTCCTCCTTCCTACCAATGTCTAAGGTAGAGGGAATTACCTTATCCAGGTGTGTACCACAGTCAGGTCAAACCTGCTTAGAAACACAACTTTTAAATTTTCAATGTGAACATTTGCATATGGAAATCTGCAAACATTACAAATCAGGGTTTGATTTGTTCTGTTATTAAAATGTGTCATGTGTAAAACATATATATATAATTTATATATGTGTGTGTATGTATATATGGATACAAATAAATACATGTACATATATATATGAAGAGACAGAGCCTGTTGTTAAACATTTACAAGTCGGGTAGATAGATGGTGCAGTGAAGAGAGCAAGCAGTCTTAGACTCAGGAGGACCTGAGTAAGAATTTAACCTCAGACACCTAAAAATTACCTAGTTGCGTGGCAATGGGCAAGTCACTTAACCCTATTGCCTATCAAAAAACAAAAATAAATACATAAATAAATAAATAGAATTTACAAGCACACCTTCCCTCCCCTTGGGCCCTATACTTTTATTTTCAATTCTCTCTCCTGACTCCTTTGTGACCTTACTTGATCAATGATCTCTGCATCTTTTCTCTTTCCCTCTATCTTCTTCTTAGAGGGCAAGGGGATAAGGAGAAGGGAATAGGCATTTTTATATGATCTACTCTGTGTACTCTACAAATATTATTTTATTTGTTGCTCCTAATAAACTTGCAGGGTAGGTGCTATCATATATCTATTTTACAGCTGAAACTGAAGGAAATAGATTAAGGAAATGCCTTATATTCAGACAAAGAAATTTCTAAACTTCCCAAGGAGATGTGCAAAAAAAGTAAATGTCCTATCTCGTTGGGAACTACATTTTTCCTGAACTTAGAGTTCCAAGAGTAATCCCTGATAACAAGCAGTAAAGAATTCCAATTTCCTTTGCAGTAACAAGGGAATGTCATCACAGCAAAAAAAAAAAATTGCTAATGGGAGAAACAGAGGCTACAAAGCAGCAGGACCTATATCAAGGGGGCAACCAGAAACAGAACACAGAGAACCAGGAAAGCAAACTGCCAAATAAGTTGAAAAAGTACCAGAGGTTACAGAATTGGATTGTTTTAGAAGTTCCCAGTTTCATACTTGTCTGGCAGCTTGGATCACAAGACATGCACTTAATAATAATACCAGCATATCCCCATGATCATGAACTAAAGAGGCACTGGGGCTATGGGGGTCATTTCAAGCTCAGTAAAATGGGAGGTTTGACTTAAATGATTTCTGAGATTTCTTCTAGTCAGAAATCATATGATCTGAGGAACTTGTGTTTTCTCCAGCTAGAAAGACAGATAGGGATGGGGGAGGGGGCTGAAGGATGGGGACCTGGGCCAGCTGAAGAGTTTGTCTTTCAGTTCCTTTTCCATTCTATAAGCCAGATAACACACACTTGAGTCACTCACCCATCATGTCATACAAAAAGCTGTGGGCAAGAACCCAGACTAACAGACTGTTTCAGTTACCTCGATTTGTTGCTAAGCAACCAGTTCATTGGAAACCTCCTCTCATCAAGACAAAACAGACTGGTTCAGATGAATGTGTGCTAGCCAGAATATTTCAATGGGCCAGTTTCACAGACACCAGACTATTTCTCCCTAAAGCAACTCTTTTTTTGGGGGGGGGGTTATTATGTCTCCAATAGCTATATGCAAAGTTCCTTGGCTCTACAACACATAAAAGAATTTAAAAAATTGAGGAACATGAAAATAAATAACTTGTCCAAATAAAGAAATCAGCAAATTTCTGGTCACGTGAAATCTTACTTATGTTCTCTTGTCTTTCATTTTCTTGGGATAAGAAATGTATCTACCTTCAATTGTTATGAAAATGTCTTATTCATGAAGAATTTTGTTTTCTAGTTAGGTTGCTCAAATATTTTTCATGGTGTTCAGTTGAAGCTAAATGAAATTGGAAAGAGAGGGGGAGAAAAATAAAAAAAACACACAAAATATTTGAACCCGCATCTCCCATAACAATCCCCATAAGCCCCACTGCAGTTAATTATCAAAAGAATAAACTATACTTGCCCTAGGGTTATTTTTCTCACTATTATCTACCAATCAGATCAGAGCTGGCAAATTAACCAACATCCATGACAATAGCAGTTATCAGAAAGAGCTGCACAAATGAGATATGAATTTAATGTAATATGGGTGATTTTTTTAAGACACATGAAAATCAGTTTCATTACTTTAGAATCACACCTCTTTAATAGAAAAAAATTAATATAATTCAACCTTTCAATGCCATGTGGCCACACTAGGAATCAAATCAACACCAGATGGGTGAATTAAAAGAAACTATTCAATAAGCATCTGCATAAACCAAAAGTATGAACAATTCTCGGTGAATCAGTATCTTATAAAGATGCTAAACAGAATCATGGCATATAGTCTGGATCCAAGGATTATTTAAAGTAAAGTATCCAACTTAGTCATTAGATGCTGCTTTTATAATGAAGCAGCTGCCTCCACCCCAATTCAAATTAATTTCCAGCAGATTAAAAATTCCATCAACCACCTATACATGATATATTTTATGAGTGTATTGTTGATCTTTCAAAATTTGCACATTAATTTTAAATGGCACAAAACCCCATTATTCAAAAGGAAAAAAATAAGCAGTACAAAAATGATAAAATTATCTTGATATATAAAGATATATAAATATCTACATAAATCTGTGAATATATCTCATTTAGGCATTTGTATGAGCACTTTACATATATCTTAATTTTCACAGTATTTCCGTAAGGTAGGAGGATATCAGATGAAGCCAAAGTACTATTAAATCAATTAATCAATTGAAGTTTACATAATGATCAAGTGATAAAACCCATACCTAACTCTCAAGCCTTTGTTCTATTCATGGTTTTGAATCACCAAAGGGCACTAGATAATAACTGAAAAATTAGAAGATACTATACTATACAGGTATACAATAATTAAATCAACATATAAAGGATCTGTGGTATTAGCACTTTGATATTCTCTCCACTGGCAAAAATCATAACTTGCCCAGGTGTTTCAAGAGTTGCTCTGATGGAATATTCATCATATGCAGTTACACTAATGATAAGCAACCTCTAAATTTTAGCCATATACTGTTTCGAAAACACTGCAGAGATTCTCAGGGTAGGAAGGAAGCACTGGGGCTAGATCCTTGATCAACTTATACATGAATAAGAATTTCTCCTACAACATTAGCATAGTCTTATAATTTTTTTGCTTGAAGGCTTCAAAGAGGAGGGAGGGAAGGAAAGGGAACATACCAAGGCAACCAATTCCACATTTGGAATGCACTAAAATAGGGAGTTTTTCTTTACTTTTAATCTAAATATGCTTCTTTGCAACTTCTAACCATGGTATCCCAAATCTAGCCTTTAGGTCCAAACCTGGCCTTTCTGCCATGTGACTTTCAAATACTTTCAAGTACATCAGTACATCCCTTCTAAGTCTTCTGCAACTCAATGGATCTTCCTATGGCAAGGACTTGAAGCCAAATTATCTTGGCTGCCCTCCAATGAATAATGTTTTCCGTAAAGCATGACATCCAAATTTGAACACAACTTAACTAGTTGTGCTAAAATGAAAATACAAAGCCTTTCCAGCTTGTTAGATCCTTCCACACTTTAGCTCTACTGTCACAGCTTCTGAAAACACAGTCCCCTCTATGGTACAATAAAGTACTGGAGGAAGGTGTTAGTGGAGGAAAAAATAAATAGATTATAAAAATGGATATGATGATTTATGAAGCAAAGTTTCCCTTGCAATAATAAGAATCATAGAACTCAAACTTAGTGAGGTTTGTCAAAAGCTTTTGATATTCATGTTCACCTTTCTGAGATGCTGCAATGCTTCTGTATTATGGTTATATATATACTCCACAGACAAAACCTCAAGAGACTATGTCCCAGAAGACCTAAGCTAATAAGTTTTTTTTTTCCCCAAGACATCCTGTCAAGTTTTATTTTATGAGCCAAATAGAAAGGTACTATGTACAGAGGAGATAGGGGAAAATTATTTCTTAGTCTCCTCCTCCTTGGACAAAGTCTTGATAATCTCCTCTTTCTTAGCCTGCAAACACTCTTCCCGACACTTTCGTGCTTCTTTGGTCTTGGACCGGCGAGCTTCAGCCTGGTCAGCCAAGAGCTTCTTCCAGGCCTTGTCTGCTTTCAGTTTATGAATGTGCTCCATGAGGATTCGCTTATTCTTGAACACATTTCTCTTCACCTTCAAATAAAGGCTGTGGTACATATGGCAGTCAACCTTTTTGGATTCACGGTATCTTCAGAGTAGAAGGTGCAGAATCCTCATTTGCCACATCCAAGTCACCTTCTCAGACATACGAGCACTGGCAGTACCCTTTCTTTTACCAATGCCCATGTGCCTGCCCTTCCTTCGAGCCAGAGTATTTTTTTCAGCATCTGGCTCGAGAATGCACAGTAACAGGCTTATGGATGATCAGCCCATCTTTAATCAGCTTCCGGATCTGCTGACAGGAATTGGTGTTGGCAATTTCATTGGTCTCATTGGGGTCAAGCCATACCTTCTTCTTTCCACATTGAAGGACACTAGAGGCAAGCCTCTTCTGAAGCCTGAGCATACTCATGGCTACAGCTGCAGTGCGGAAAAGGAAAGCGCCAATAAGTTTTGAAACAAACACTACCAAAGGGTTCTACTATCCTGAATGGCAACTGCCAATTCAGATGACACTCTATAAATAGCCAGTTCGAGTCCCCCAGTCATACTTCACCCCAACATCTTCTCACCTTGTCCTACAACTGCTACCCTCTAATTTGACTTCCACAGATCAGATCCTAATGGAACTAAGCCATTCAATTTGGAAGCTTGGGACCACACTATACTGATTGCTGAGTACAAACTTGCCGAACCTGCTATATTTGGTTGGCACCAGACTCCCAATAATGCTTCATCTCTGTTACTTTCCAGTCATGCTTCTGACGGCAAATCCTCAACCTTTCCATTTTTTGCTCTGGGAATAGCAATCAAATCAATACTATCACTGAATCTGGAATGGGAATACCAACCAAGTCTCCTACAACTCTATTAATCTTCTTGTTATTTCCCAAACCAAAATGATCTTCCTTAGCCTTTCTCCTTTTAGAATGTAAACTCTGTCTTTCTTGTATGCCCCAAATTTAACACATAATAATCAATACTTTTTCATTCATTAAAAGGAAGTAACATAAAACTACCCTTAACTGGTGCCTCATGTTACTAATTTTAGTCTTTAAAAAAAAAACCCTCAATTTTTTTTATAAGATCACATTTAGAAAGAAAAGAATGATTGAGCCAGTTAAAATTGAAAACTAGTAATGCACTATCCACATGAAGAAGCAAGCTTCTTCTGGTACCCCTTTGCCACTTTGTCAGAAGGCAAATGCACAACCATCCTCTGTCAGTCATCTGGTACCCACTGGCACTCTTCCAGGCTTCCCGGCAAGTGTCAGCCCAAGTGCTTAATTTGGCTCTGCTGAATTTTTCAGGCTATCACTAATGAAGCTATTTTCTGGCTATATCTTAAAACTGTTTCTTGTAGCTTTCTCCCAGCTAAATGAGTAATTAATAGATAAAAGAGGGAAGGATGCTAAAGTACCACTCAGGGACAGCTCCACGGTAACTTAAGTGAAAAACTGACTTTCTATTCACCATTCAGGTGGAGATCTCAGTCTAGAAAGATCCATTTAGGGAAAGAAACATTTCTTTTTATTTGATTCAAGGCCACAGTTCACAAGCTGCTTAGGGCAAGCCACAGGAACTTCAAGGTGGCAGCACAGTTGATGTTTGAAAGAACACTGGTTTTGCTATTACTGTTGTCTAATCACCAGTGTTTGTACACTTGGATTCATCAGGAAGAATCTCTGTTTTACTCATCTCTACACATCCCCCGGGCCACCTACTTATGGTATATAACAGATAGGAAATGTTTGATAAATGTTATATGAATGAAAAAATGAATACGTTTAAAAAAAACGCTCAAAAGGCAGGAACTGTTGCTTATTACATAATACTTAGAATAGCAAAGCCTATTTAGATGCAGTCACTAAGTCCTACATGAAGCAGATGATGAAGTGATTCTGAAAATAAATGTTCAGGCACTTCTGGGATGCATGGTCAACAAGAACAAAAATGATGGGGGGTTTTTTCTCTTCCTCGAGACCTCTGAAACTCCTACAAAATGGAAATTATATGCCAGTGATAAAGGAACTTCTTCTGGTTCTACAATCTAGGCTACCTGAAAAAAAAACCTTGAAATTATCCTGAACTAACTAGCCCTTCCATCCCTACTGTCTACAATGCTATGGACAGTGAGGCTGCATTAGCAGCTACAGGACCTGACCATGGGCTTGTAACCAAACCCAATCCCACAACCCAATCTTTCTTCTAGTTCCAAAGAGATCCAGAAACAAGACTTGCAAGTCTACTGGGGTCTGGAAGGTCAGTAAAGTAGCTTAAGTTCTGAGCTGCAAAAGCTCTTGTAGAAGACTAGAAGAATAGAGGAAATAGGGAAGCTCATATATCTGGGCTTGAAAGAGAATCCAACCTCACACCTCAAACCTCTTATTTCAACTCAGAGCCTTAGAGATCCACATCCAAATGCAGAAATTGGTTGCAGTAGCTCCAGTTCTCTGAAGTTCCCCACCAGGAACACTCCACCAAGTGAGAAGCACTCCACCAAGCTTGAGGGAAAGAGCCTAGCATCCGAGGACCAGTTTTATCCCACTCCCCAAAGCCACTTTGGGAAGAGACCAAGGTTAATAAGCTGTACTAGGACAAGTTTTATCCCACTCCCCAAAGTCACTTTGGGAAGAGACCAAGGTTAATAAACTGCAAATCCCCATCACAGGAAAAGTCTGAAGTGCTTTGAGATCCTAAGAAAACCACCATTATAGGGAAAGAAGCAAGACAATGAGCGATAGGGGAAAGTAATAAATTTCATGACTGAAATTATTAAAGATCTTGGGGAAAACAGCCCAAAAACCTTGAACATAAACAGATAAAGAAAGAGAGAAGTCATTGACAACAGAAGGAAATATGCCCCAGAGATATCTATGAATAAATATTTCAAAACAAAGGAAAATGATCCATGGCTTGATGAGAAAGAAGGACACCGTGGAATTTAAGAATATAGAACCACAAAACACTGAGAGTTGGTTTAAAAGTTACCTGATAATTATAAGAGCAGAATTTAAGGCCTGAACAGCAAAAATAACTGGCAGAATAGAAAAACTCAAATCTGTGATGGTAAATTTTACCAAGGATGGTACAGTTGGGACTTCCTAGGGACTACTGGCACCTGGAGGAGTTGGAGAACAAGGACCCATAGAGCAGACTTTGAAATAAATGAAAAAAGAAGGTAACCAAGGGGAGGGGATAAATCAGTGTTTGGCTGCAAAATTAAGGACATGGTGGGGAAGTGGTCTACTACCACTATGGTCTACAGTATCCCCTATCTATGAACTGCAGGATATTCTGGGCGTCAACACAATGGAAAATGAGAAAATTTGGAGAAGGAAGAGCCTAGAATAGATTCCTTGTAAGTTTTAATTTCATAAGAAATGCAAAGAATAGAGAGAGATTAGATAATTATAGGAGTCACTAACCATGGAATAGGGGTATAGCAGAGACAGAAGGTGGATGGATAATGAGAAGAATGGGAGAAATATTCTCTGGAAAAGGGAACACAAATGATTTCCTTTTGTAATCTAAATAAAGAAGACTAGTTGAGGGAGAGAGGAAGGAGAAAAATCTGCCTAATTGAGAGGATACAAAAAAAAAGGGGGAAGTTAAAACCAGGAAAGAAAAAGAACTTATAAGCAAATCTCCAAAGGGAAAGAAATAAGAAAAAAAGACAGGGTGGAGGAATAAGGGAAAGGGAAAGAATACCACACCAGAGATTTTTCCTTGATATGGTTTTTGATGCCCCACAAAAAGTCACCAATTATGAATTCTACATACACATACACACACAGACACACAGACACAGACACACACACACACACACACACACATGTCTGTGATCTCCTTAAATTAGGTACTCCCTCCTGTGATGCAGACTGCAATCCATCCACACCAATTCATGCTGTTTTCCCCTTATTCACATATTCCTGTAAATTCTCCACAGGGATTACCCAAATATGCTAGGATTCTTCTTTGAGTTCTATCAACAATAAAAGAGTCCTACAAAATAATGTATGTTGCATTATGTGCATGCATTTAATGTTTTGCACTTCCCTTCTATCTTAAAAAGGACACAAATCATAATAATAATAATGGCAGTATTATTAATAATCATGATAATCTTCAATTCCTTATTTCAAAGTAAAAAAATTTCCAAATTCTAAATTTAATTCCTTTTTTTGTAACTTATATGGTTTTTTCTAGTAATTTTTTCCCTATAAAACAGTCCTTAATAGCAAAAAGTTGCCCTATCCTTTCTCTATTAGCTGTCTTAATTATTTTAATTTATTTTTATTAAAGATATTATTTGAGTTTTACACTTTCCCCCCCCAATCTTAATCCTCCCCCATAGCTGTCTTAATGTTAATGAAACTGCAGCCAAGCCTAGACCTCTTGGTTCCAATGTTGTTAGTAAATTGAAGTATCATAATTCTTTCTCCAGAATAGCTAGAAAATGGGGAGCTCTGGCTAATTAAACATCATGGTTCATTTAAATTTACTATGTATACTCTACAAGAAAGTTTTATGCATTGCTAGGAGCCTGTCATTTTTCTAAAAATTAAAACAGATTTTAATATATTTTTACATTGCCTGTATTTTCTCATTTCTCCTGAATCCCTCTCTTACATTTAAAAAAAGAACTTTTTAAAAGAGGAAGAAATTAAAATTTAGCAAAAATTGATCTATACATTGAAAAAAAAATCCAGTTTTATATACAGTGTTTGAACAGACTGTATATGACAGCTACCTCAGCATCTAGTCTTAAGCTAATGGGTTTTGCATATTCAATCTTCAAGATAGCATGGTCTTTCAGACTCTGCATTCCATATACTTGAATTAACAACCATAATATTTATTTATATTTAGAAAGATTTTATTTATTTTGAGTTTTACAATTTTTCACCTATTTTTGGTTCTCTCTCTCCCCCCCCACCTCCCACAAAAGGCATTTTGTTAGTCTTTACATTATTTCCATGGTATAAATTGATCTCAGTTGAATATGATGAGAGAGAAATCATATCCTTAAGGAAGAAAAATGAAGTATAAGAGATAGCAAAATTACATAAGATAACAGTTTTTTTTTTCTAAATTGAAGGTAAAAGTCTATGCTCTTTGTTCAAACTCTACAATTCTTTCTCTGGACACAGATGGTAATTCTCCATCACAGATATCCCAAAACTGTCCCTGATCCCCAAAACCCTAATCCTAAACCCTAAACTGATGGAATAAGCAAGTCTATCAAGCCTGATCATCAGCCCCATCTTGCTGTTATGGTATACAATGTTCTTCTGGTTCTGCTCATCTTGTTCAGCAGCTGAATTCCCATCCCTCCTGGTTTCTAATAGAACAATAGTGCTCCATGACATACATATACCACAGTTTGTTAAGCCATTCCCCAACTGAAGGACATTCACTTAATTTCCAGGAATTGTTTTTTTTAAAAAGGGATAGGGACTAAACATGTGATTGCATTATTATAAAGAACTTCTAGTTCTTCCAATGTAAGTGATATCTTCTCTTCAACCTATTGCCCTAAAGATTAGGCGTGCCCAGTGTTATACAACTAACAGATGTCAGAGGGGGGGATTTAAACCCAGATCCTTCTGATTTTGAGGCCATTAAACACTACTTCTAATAAAACAGCAACAACTCATATTTATAATCTCAAAATGTTTTGAATACATTAACTAATTCAATACATGCAAGGGCTCTGGATATTAGCATTAATGTTGTTGTTCTATTTTGTTCATGAGAGGACAGAAAGATGATATGACATAATCAGAGTCACTTAACTAGTTAGTGGTAAAGTCCAAGGTAGTACAATAGATACAGTACAGTGCTTGAAATCAGAAAGACCTGAGTTCAAATCTGACCTCAGATACCTACTGTGTGACCTTGGGCAAGTCACTTAATCCTGTTTGCCTCAGTGTCCTCATCTATAAAATGTCATGGAAAAAGAAACAGCAAACCACTGCAGTATTTTTGCCAAGAAAATCCAAATGGAGTGAGTGATAAAGAGTTGGACATGACTGGAAAATCCTCCATGTCAACAGGATTTGAATCCAAGCATGCTAACTCCAAGTATAGAACTCTTTCAGCATAGCAGAGTCAGAACTTGGAGTCAGGACACCTGATGTATATGTACTTTGACCTGACTTCTCTGCATCTCAATTCCTTCATTTGTAGAATGAGGTCAGAAATAATCATACTATCTAAGTCATAGAATTATTATAAACAAAAGCTGTTAGTAAAATCTAATGTGCTAAAAAATGTGAGTTGCTATTAATATTTAGACCATGCTAATCTACAGATAAGGTGAGGTATGCATTTATTGTGTACTGCCCACCATCATGTCATGAGCCTTTTGATTATACATCATGGATAACAGTTATATGAGACAATACTCTTCCACTGGCTTGAGCTTTGTCTTCAGCCATTATAGACATTGATTTTGGTTCAGTAACGAAGAACCACTGGAGGGTACCATGAGGGAGGAAGAGGAAAGTGTGTCATCATAAAACTTTAGCAATGACTTGAATGAAAACAGTTAGCATGCTTATTAAATTTGCAAATTAAACAAGCTAAGAAGGATAGAACAAATGAGAAGGCAGTTTCTTCATAAAACCATCTGCTGAGGAATGGAAGGAGAGATGATGAAGAAAGTACTTATGTTGGTGAAATTGATTTTTTTAAAGTGTTTGAAAATAATCAGAATAATTTTATGATATTCAGCTCTAAAATAATAATTCTGAATATCCATACTCACTATTGAGTATCACAATAAAACATTGCGTCACAGTACTTCCTGAGGATACACTCTTTCTTCAAAGGAAAATACTTTTTGCCAGTAGGTCGAAATGATGTATATGCTAATTTGGATAAATCCATAAAGCCTGTTAGGGTGGATAAAAGGACCAAAGAAGAGATGATTTTAGCTCTAATGAGATCACTAAGAGTGAGACATGCTTATTTGTTTCTCCTGCAAAATGTTTATACTGGTGAGCTAAGGATGAGAATCTCTGCTTGAAATAAGTTTTTCACAAATTCTTTTCAAGGCAAGAAAATTAGACACCAAACAAACAAATTATGGTTTTTCACTTATAAGTCCCAAAAAGGAGCAAAACTTCACTTTTACCACTTTCCCAAAGGAAGAAAAATTCCATTCATTAATTTATTTTTAGAAACCTAATGGATACAGTCCCTGGTCTTGAGGAACTTAAAACTATTGAAGTCAAACAGTAGTTAATATGGGTCATTTTCTGAGTGCCCTTGGAAGATAAGCCATTTGTCTTCTGAGAGCTCTAAGCAATACTGAATACAAGAATCTTCTAAAAACTAGAGGCCATTCAATGAAATTCTGGTTGAGTCTACCTGTGTATAGTATCAATACAATTCCACAAGTATTTGTAAAGCAAATAATGGATATCAACTACTGGACTAAGTGTCAGAGACACAAAAAGAAAAATGAAACGATTTCTGCCCTTAAGAAGGGCAGTCCTTTCCTAATAAAAAATTGACCTTTAAGGAAGATGGGATTTCGAATCATGTCAAGAATTATTGGGAAACTTTGAAATAACAGATATTGAAATGTTAGTGGCTTTCTCTTAGGTAGAAATCAGGAAACATGACAAATGAGGTGGTTAAGAGGGGTGATTGTAGACTTTTTAGTTTTAAGGGAAAAGGGAGTGCTGCAAAACTTTCAAAATTAAGTTGCTATTATCACTGAAGTCAACAACGGGTCCTGTTGATACTTGCCATACCATATGGCATCAAGGAATAAAGGATCCATGGAATAAAAGATTTCAATCACACTCTTGAACAATCCTTCATTTTAATTTCTGAGATACAATAAAATCATTACTATTGTTTTCTTCCTCTCCTCTTTGTTGAGGGGTGAAAGATTCCAGAATTTTTCCAATTTGCTGCAGCTTAATTCATACATATTAATTTCTATAACAGCAATCTACAAAACACTAATTTGTCCTATTATTCCTTGAACATTTTGATAAATGGTATAAATGGAAAAGTTACAAACAATATACCTCAATAACTTGTCATCACTTACACTGGTAAATTTACTCTCGGAACATGCTATTTTCTTTGTTTGTCCTAGCAAGATATCTAACATCTTCTTAGTTCCCAAAACATGTTTTAGTTATTATAATTCTAAGTAAAAGGGCATGTTAAAGAGATTTTTTTGAAGGAAAAATCAACAAAGCCTACTCATCTAAATTGAGATTTAGATGTACTTACTTAGAACAGAAAATTTTGAAACTGAAAGGAGTCACATGGATCATACAGTTCAGCCCACTGAGAACCCTAATTGTTGGCTTCTAAACAGTGATAACATCATATGCTTCTAGAAATTGACTGCTTTTTAGAGGCCACAAAGGAAAATGGAGATTTCTCATCCATGCTTTTCAGCAAAAAAATACAACAATTTAAAACTGGTTTCATGAATATGTATGTTATATATTTATATATATAAATAAAATTATATATTATTTTAAGAAATAGCATTTCTATTGAATTATATTATCTTGAATTTAACATGAAGAGAAGGAAACTCAGAAAATTAGGTATATATCTTTGACAATCTATGCTCTTTAAGTGAGTTTACACTACTGCCCTTCTTCATCCTCAAGGCATTTCCTTTGATTGATTCTTTATTTTAATTTCAGAAAGGTTTTATTTATTTTGAGTTTTACAATTTTCTCCCAATCTTGCTCCCCCCCCCACAGAAGGCAGTTTGTTTTTGTGTTTCTGACATTTGCACAGTAGTTGATATCCATTATTTGCTTTACAAATACTTGTGGAATTGTATTAATACTGTTCCCATACCATTCCTATAGTATGCATTGGTCTAAGTTGAATGTGATGAGAGAGAACATTCATTCATTCTTACAAACCAAATAGGCATTTCTAAGGTCTTCTTCTGTTCATTCATTGCATTCCTAATCTCCAAACCAAGAGATAGAACCTTGATCCTCTCTTCTTAATGACTCATACATAGTACTCCACAATCAGTGTTCCTGAGATTTCTCTATCTCATAGCCTTCATTTGAGTTCACTTGACTTAGCTGGTCTCCTGATGAGTGAATTTGTTCTTCTTGCCACCACAAGACAAAACTAAGAACAGCAAGTGAAGTCAATTTAGACTCTTTTTTTTCTATTGCTCCAAGATTTCAGATTATTGCATAATCTTAAATTACCTTCCCTCAATCTGCTTCCCAAATCAGTTGCTTTTTTTATGAGATATTCAACATTTTCTTCTCTATTTTTTCTGTCTTTTGACTTTGTTTTATTATTTCTTATGTCTCAAGAAGTCATTAGCTTCCATTTGATCAGTTCCAATGTTTAAGGCATTACTTATTTGTTTATTCAACAAATGCAACAGTAGTTTTACCAATCATTTTTTGCAAGGTTTTGAGTTTTACATTTTTCCCCTCCCTCCCTTCCCCCCTCCCCCTGATAAAGTAATCTAATATGGGCTCTACATGTGTAATTATGCAATGATCCATATATTAATCATGTTGTGAAAGAAGAATCAAAACCAAAAGGAAGGTCAAAAGCATCAGAGAACAAAAAACCAATATAATAAGACAACTTTTAAAAATTGAAGACAGTAAGCCTGGGGTTGCATTTAAACTCAAACAGTTCCCTCTCTGGATATGGATGACATTTGCCATCACAAGTCTTTTGGAATTGTCTTTGATTATTGTACTGCTTGAAATGAACAAGTCCATCATAGTTGATCATCAGCCAGTTGTTGTTAGTGTATATAATTTCTGATTCTGCTCACTTTTCTCAGCATCAGTTCAGGCTTCTCTAAAAATCATATGCCTCATGATTTCTAATAGAACCATAGTGTTACATTACGCTCACATACCACAATTTGTTCATCTATTCCTCAACTGATGGGCATCCCCTCAATTTCTAATTCTTTGTCATCATGTGAGTATATTTTTGTACATGTGGGATTTTTTTTACCCTTTTTTCATGATCTATTCAGGATAAAGACCTAGTGGTGGTATTGCTGGATCACAGGTTATGGACAGTTTTGTGGTTTTTTGTTTTTTGTTTTTTGCCTTTTGGGCATAATTCCAAATTGTTCTTCAGAAAGGCTAGATCAGTTCACAACTTCACCAACAATGTTTTACTGTCCCTTTCCTACATCCCTCCAACATTGATCATTTTGCTTTTTTAGACACATTGGCCAATCTGATAGGGGTGAGGTGGTGCCTCAGATTGTTTTAATTTGCATTTCTCCAATCAATAATGATTTAGAACAATTTAGATAGCTTTATTTCTTCTTCTGAGAATTCAAGGCATCATTTTCTTCAGTAAACTTTTGTACCTCTTTCTAAGCAATTAATTCCTTTTTTATCTTTCTTCCCTAGCTCTTTTCTCTTTACATTTTTTTCATCCACTGCTCTCATTTGGTTTTTATAATCACTTTTAGCTCCCTTCTTTAATTCTGATTTTAACTCTTTTGGGAATTTTTATTAAGATTCTTGTCAAAAATCTCATAATCTCTGAGACTTTTGCCTTGTAGATTTTTTTAAAAAATCATTTGGGTTTGTGTCCCTGTCACCTTAATACTTCTTTATGACCAGGGATTTTTTGGTTTGTTTGTTTCCTCATTCTTCCAGCCTTACTGGTTGGTTTTGGACTTTGTTAGTGATGGACTCTGCATATTTCAGTGAGCCGGCAGGAGGTGAGGGGAGAGACTTAAGGAGCCTGGTCTTCTGTCTTCTTAGGTAGTCCTTCTGGTGCTTTCGCGGCCTCACTGGGAGATCTGCAAGGTTTCAGTGCTCGCTAAAGGAGTTTGGTCTGGGGAATAATCTGTTCAAAGCCTTCCTGTTATGAGATCTACAAGCTCCTAATCCAGCAGACTGCAAGATCTTTTTGGAGGTTTATCCAGGCCCTCTCTTAAATTCCTGCTCCCCTCTGTATAACACAACACACACACAAACACACACTAGACAGACTCCCTCTTCAGTTTTCAAAGACCTCTCTGCCCATCTCTCTAAGGTCACCCCGGGATAGCAAAATGATTCACTGTGACTTCTTGACTTATTGTTCAGAATTCAGTCTCTTGTGTTCCCTAGATCTTTGTTAATAAGGTGAGGAGGGAGGAACACTTTAACATTTTCACTTACCTGGCATCTTTACTCTGTCCTCATAAAGGGGGTAATTTTTAACACTTTAGGAAGGAAAATAGTGATCACTAAGGAATAGAATGACCTCATCAACAACACATCAAATTAACTAAATATCCAGGAACACTTACTCTGACTTTTTAGGATATTGTGAATGTCAAACTATGCAGTTATTGAGCAATTAATCATGTACTATTTTGACAGCTCTTGGTTTGATATTTACCTCTGTTATTTAATTCTTCAGAGGTTTATCTTTATTTTTTTATTTTCCTAATAGAAGAGGTTATCCCATATTTCTTTGCAGAGGCAGTTGTAATTTAATAGAAAATGACCTGGCTTTGAATTACACTTATACTTATTACTTACTTACTTACACTTTCCTATAAAACAGGTAGAAAAATAAATGCTCTTCCTAATTCCTGGGGTGTTTTTTAAGTTGTTTTTTTTTTTTTTTAGTTTTTTAATTGGCTTGCCCAAGGCCACACAGCTAGGTAATTATTAAGTGTTTGAGGCCTGATTTGAACTCAGGTACTCCTGACTCCAGGGCCAGTGTTCTATCCATTGAACCACCTAGCTGCCCCCTGGAGTTGTTTTAAAGAAAGTCTTTTTCAAATGTTATATAAAATAATTAGTTAATTGTTCTAGATTTTATTTCCTTGTGAATACTCTGATCTTTCCATAGCTCCAAACCACATCCCTTATCATGAAAAGTAGTTGTCAGTGATTACAAGGACTACCAAGAAAGGACAAAATCTATTCATGTTATCTAAAAAACAAGAACAAAAAACCTTGAATACAAAGACAATGCTAATGGTGAATAAAATCTTAATGTATGAACATCAACATCAGAGTTAAACTATATGCATTACTCATACCTGAGCAATCTAGAAGTACTTCCTTAAATGTCTAATTTACTAATAAGAAGAAACCTAAGCACAAGAGAAAATCTGACTCATTTTGATTTCAATTAAGCATAGCATGCCTATCACAGACTTCAACTACACTCTGCTTTGCATCAGAGGTATTTATGTATGTATCTCATCTCCCATACTAGATTGTAAGGTTATTTACTGTAGGGACTGCATCTTATCCACATCTATATCCCTGATAGCACCTAGTAGTGTTTCTGCTCAGAGCAGATATTCAAATGTTTGAGTGCCCGAATGGCATTTTTCTCAACTGAAAGTCTATTGGTATTTTCATCCTTCTCTCAAAAGTTCTATCACTTCTATTATTTTTTTTAACATATTTAGCAATTCTGAGCTTAAGTCATTTCAACACTGACCAAATAAAGGACTACTTAAATTTTAAACTGAATGATTTTTGGCTATTCCATGGTTAAAATGTAAGCCCCCAAAGAAACAAAATCATTATTCCCTTTTACTAAAAGGAAATTGAAAAGAAAAAAGCCTTTGAATTTTCCACATAAAATGTGCAATAATTTTGTGTATATTTTCAATTGATTAAACTGGAAGATGTGTTATTATTTCACTTAACTATAGTGATGATATAAAATGTATCCTAGGTCACTAGAAAAAATATAAGTGAATCTGAATTGACAACCTATCAAAAAGCAGCAATAAAAGGAAGCTGCTATAATTATTTAGTGACATACACAATCACTGAGTTAGTTGCGCTCTCCTGGTAACTTGTTATTTTACTCATATTTGTCATTGTTAGGCATTAAAAAATATATATTTGTTCTTGAAATTGTAAAAGCTTCTCTACTGTTGTGTTTCTTTTAATTAGAGAAATCTAGACTTGAATGTTGGTAAGAATGGTTAAGAAGGAAATATCATTGAATGCAAATTGTTTCACACAGAAGCACAAAATCAAACATTTATCATCAAAGAAAAAAGGAATAAAAATGTCCTATTCAAACTAAATTTGTTCCTTTCTTATATTGCCACTGTCTTGAAACATTCATCATTAAAATTCCATCAAGATGCTACAAAAGACAACTACATTCTGGATAAATATTTCCTCTGCCATATTAATAATGAAAAAAATAAATTACATAAATATTTTAAGGGTATATACTCACATATTCAATTTCCCTCAATCTTGCTAAAACTTCCACATTTTTCCAATGAAAATTTTTCATATTACCTTAAAGACTGATTAAAATATCATTATTCTCAATCTATGTTTGATTTCTAATAGATACTGACTTCAAATAACTGACAGGTGATATAGGACAATATTTTTTTTAATATGACACATCAAAAATAGGGGTTTTTTTTTAGGGGGGGTGCAAAGTAAGCACATTAAACAACTAAACACACCAGTAAAACATGCTCCATTCAGGGATGGCATCTTGGTACTTTTTCCAAATTAGTGATTAATCTGGGAAACTAAAGATGTGCCCCACCCCGCCCCGAAGACTATAACCATCTTTGAAAGGAGAGAATCCTGAATTAACTGGCAGTGGTGAAAGCTTCCTGTGAACATACTATATTCCTGCAGACAAAGAATCACAGGACTAATAGCATCAGACTCTGAAAAACCCATAGGCAAAGTCATTAACAGACCAGACCATATGGACAGCTTTGATGGAAGTCACAAAGGTCACGCTTTTTAACAGTAAAATTCACATACCAAAAAAAGTAACCAAGGTTACAAAATGAAAGGAGATATCTATATCTACACGCACAAAAATAGTCATTCTTTTATTGTGCCCTCAAAGTTTTGATAGGGAAAAGGAAGATGGTAGAAGTGAGTACACTTCTAAGATATTTAGTAAATTCCATCAAATTGTGACAATTTTCACAAATATCAACCACTAATTATGTGAGCTGATAATTATTCTTTTTTTTTAAATACGAGAAGGGGCAGCTAGGTGGATAGAGCACTGGTCTTGGAGTGAGGAGTACCTGAGTTCAAATCTGACCTCAGACACTTAATAATTACCTAGCTGTGTGGCCTTAGGCAAGTCACTTAACCCCCATTGCCTAGAAATAAATAAATAAATGAATGAATAAATAAATAAATAAATAAATAAATACGAGAGGGGTATTGTACAGACAAAGGGTTTGGTCACATGGAAGTTGATTGAGGTTTGATTTGTGCCACTCCTCTATTATGAAACTCTGGGTAAATGTCCACACAGTAATTTCTGGGAAACAATTATCTATTATTCCTACCTGTTCCATAAAAACAGAAGAGAGATAATACAAGTCAATGAATCCCATTTATGTTTCTTGTTATCGGTAATGCTGCTTTCTGTGGTACTGTGGAAAAGGCACTGAAACTTGAAGTTGGAAGAATTAGATTTAGAGTTCTACCACTTGGGAGCTCTTGGACACTGAGACTTTCCTGGGTCTCAATTTTTTGATTTGTGAAATGGAGGAAAAGTATTTTGAACTGTTTACCTGATGGGTTATTGTGAACTTTGAAGAGCTACTGTGTGTAAACAGCTTTGTATTCTTTAAATATTATGCAAATGTGAATTATTATTTCCTTTTATTTAAAAAATATTCCAATTTATAGAATAAGGCAGAATGTTATAAGAAGACACTTATGTGTATATATCTTTATATAGATATATAGATATACTCACATATATATTGTGTATGTATATATAACTATCTCTATGTGTGTGTGTGTGTGTGTGTGTATGTGTGTGTATGTGTGTGTGTATTATATTCATTCTATAAATCTTTTGTGCCTTGCATTCCCTTTTCTGTGTGTGGGAATAAAAAAAAATTGCACCATACTTTTACTATCCTCCACTACCACCACCCCCCACTAAGGATACCCCTTAAGATGTCCAAAGAAAAACTCTCCCTAAGGAAGGGGTAGATTTGCAACATAAAGACCCTAGCTCCTTGGTTAAGGAGAGAGGCAAATCTAGAGCAATAAACCCAGAGCAAACATCAAGGGCAGGTAAAGGAAAGAGTGTGGACAAAACCTAGTGGTACCTGATTGGCTGCTGTGCTAAGCTAGCAGGAGAGAAACCTCAAAATAACTGATAACTAGGCTGTATAGGGTGGTGGTATGTTGGCCAAAACCGCACATGTTGGAACAAAGTCTCCCCCATGAAAGAACACACACTCTCCACCTATTATATATTGGAACTTCTCAAGTACAAGGACCATTTATCCATCTTGCTTCACAGTGCTTTGTACCAAATGGGTATTCACTGTGATTTGATATGCTAGGGAATGAACTAGAATTCAATATAATTTAAAAAAGGAGGAATTTAACACTACTGAAATCCCACCCAAACCCAGAAAAATAGGTATGAGGGAATGACCAGGAAACTCAAATTAGTTTTGTAATTAGAGACTTATTAAATGTAATCAATTCTCACCTTCACTCATATACATCAATAAAAGCAAGTCCTGGTCTGGACTATTCAAAAATCATTCTCAATTTGCCCTAGGACAAAAGTTCAAAAGCGTTTTTGTGTTTCATGGGGCCCACAGATGCCTTAACAGAATAAAGTTTTTAAATGCATAAAATAAAATACATAGGATTACCAAAGAAAACAATAGTTTTGACAAACAAGTTTACAGATCCCAGGTTAAAAATTCTTGCAATCTGAAATGTATTATGCATATTTATTAAGATATAAGTAAGTGGGTCTTAACTATTCTAAGAAACCAAAATAGTTTAAAGAAAATAACAGTTATTCTGAAAAAAAGTTTGATCACTTCCCTTTGTCTTTTTGTCTCTCCATTCATCTTCTTTTGGCTTGTCTCAAACTTTCAATTTAAATCACGGCTTGCAACCAAATTTCCTAAGGTTGGAAAGTCATCATTCCATCCTAGTTCCTCCTATGTTCTAAAATAAATAAAGATGCTAATTTAAAAATTATCAATAAGGAATTGAGCTAAAGGCAAGGCCAGGTGGCAATGGCAATGAGAATTTGATGGTGGCACTGACAAGTTTTCAATTCAGATAACCTGCTCAGGTAAGGGAAAGTTGAACTGAAAACTAAGTAGGTCACCTCTTAGAAATGGCCATAATGGCAAAGTATAGAGGGTGAAGGGCTCATCTGAAGGACAAAGGAAATGGGGCAAGCTAATTCTCAACAAGTGTCTTGGTTTCTAGGTTTTCATAATTAGCAATACACTTATCGTTCACCTCTCAGGTACAAATTGAGAAAAAAAGAGATAACTAACCCTGTTAAATTATTATAAAGAAGCCAGGGCCAGGGCCAAACATATTCAGTCTAATATAAATGACAATACCAGTGGAAACAGGACTGTACATACAAACACACACAAACACATACAGATGCAAACAAGCAATTTCCAAAAGATACAACACCTAACTCAAGGGGATTGATAAACTGAGCATTGGGATAACTTGAGTAATATTTAAAGGATCCTATAAGTCTACTGCTTTCAGGACATTTCTTATATACATCCATTTCTCTCTTCTAGCAGTTATCATGAGGTATGACCGTCATCATTTCATACCGGAGCTACTGCAAAAGCCTTCTGGTCCATTCCGCTTGATACAGATTTTTCCCCACCCCAGTCTATAATGCATTCAACTACCAAAGCAATCTGATAAAAAGCAGGTGTGACTGTGTCACTTACCTACTCAGTTAATTCTAATGGCTCCCTATAACCTCCAGGATCAAAAATTAAATCCTCTAGCTTTTAAAGCTTTTCACAACCTGGACTCCTAGTACCTCTGTGGAGCCTTCTTACACTTAGCTCTTCTCCACATTCTCTATGATCGAGCAACAATGGACTTTTGGGTATTCCTTGAACACACATTTCATCTCACCTTTTTGAGTATTTTCACTGACTTTTCCCCAGGTCTTTCCTCAACTCTGTCTGATGGTTTCCCCCAGCCTTCTTTCAAAATACAGCTGAAATTCCAACTTCTTCAAGAGTCTTTTCCAAGCTGCCACAAATATCATACCCCTGGCAATTGTTAGTGCCTTAGCTCAGATTAGCTCACACTTACTCAAGTAGCGTATCCTCTATATACAGAGTTATTTATGTGTTGTCTATCCCACCAGAAAGTGAGGTTTTGAGGGTGGGGACTGTGTGTTTTTGTCTTTCTTTTTTATCTCCAGAGCTCAGCATAGTGTTTAGCTCATAATACATACTTTAAAATGCTTACTAACTAAAAAAAAGCCTATCATTGATTAGGGAAGAAAGGAAGGAAGGAAACCAATTATACTGAAATATAATTGTGTGAATGTGTTTTAACAAACAAGTTCACAATTCCAAGATTAAAAATCCTTGCAAACTGAAATGTACTATTTATTTTTTTAAGATTTAGGTAGTCTAACTGGTCTGAGGAAGGAAGGGGGGAAGGAAGAAGGGAGGAAGGGTAGGAAGGGGGGGAAGGAAGAAGGGGGAGGGGAGAGAGGAAGGGAGGAAGGGAAAGGAGGGAGGAAGAAAGGGAGGGAGGAAGCTGGCTCATATGTGCACAGTTGTATAGCATCCATAAAAACGTCCCTTAACCTCTAATTCTCTATGAGCTCCAAGATTCTTGATGACTGGACAGTCTGTAGCATCAAAGATAGTTTCTTTTCTGGGAGTTCCCTTCATCAATGAAATCAGAGATTCAGACCAAGAAAAAAAGACTCTTGAAAACAGAGTGTCACTTTTTTTCTTTTGAACTACAAAGACATGTTTAATCATGATGAGAGATGAAATACCAAAGACTATCAAGAAATAGTATTTCATCTCATTCTCAGTGATGAGCTTAGATCTGTCTCAAACTGGAACAATTCCAGGTAAATTCTAGTGCAGTCTGAGATAGCTTTTAGACTAATTCCAGATTCTGCACCCACCTTGAAGAAGTCTCATCATTTAGATAATCACAGGGGTCCCTTTGGGACTAGCCCTTCACTGGTTGATGACAGTAAAACCATCAGAACTTTCTTCTCCATTTATAAATTCTTTCAACAAAAACAACAACGAAAAAAGCACTCGTTTCTACTTACTCGGAAATAATCACTGCACGCTGCTAGGACAGCCTTGTGGGCATGAAATTTCTGCTCTTCGGCTATGAGAGTGACATCACAGAGCACACCATCATTTCTTTGTTGATTCAAGGCTGCCAGGACAGCATCATGGTGAGAATCGGACTGACAAAGCCTCCTGCCTGTCCGCATTTCTTGAATACTGCAAACAAGATAAAGAAAGTAAATGGAGCAATAATTGCAAAGAAAGAAGAGATCTTATTAAATTTTTCTTAAATTCCAATTCTGTTGGGTAGGAGTAGGAAGGGAATTCAAGAGACATAAAGAGAAGCCTAGACCCTGCCCCTCCCTCTATGGGGAGTCAAGGACTTCAAAGCATGGTGAGGAGAGGTTGATGGGAAATAGGGAATATAAACTTGGCCTTGATGGATGGATCTGGAGTGACAACATGACCTGAGTCTGACATCTGGATGTTTAACCTCATAGTTTCAATTTCTTCATCTGTAAAGTGGAAATTACTTGCACTACATACTATAAATTTCTGCTGGAAGAAAAGGTCTTAGTAAATCTTAAAGCTATGAGTCTGTATATACCACGGTATCCCCAAAGTCTTACTGCAGTTTTAAGTTATTTAAGCTTAATTTTATCTAATTTAAATTGTACTATTATTTAATTAACATTGCACTAAAACTTTTGGGACATCCTGTATATCTGTATATGTGTCCAGACATTTTTCAGTTGTGTTCAAATATTCATGAACCAACTTGAGATTTTCTTGGCAAAGATACTGGAGTAGTTTACCATTTACTTCTCCAAATAGGAAATATTCTAAGAAAGTAACCAGTAATTGAGATTTTGAATTAAGGACAACCAACAGTCACTTGGACCAAATCATCTCAGTTCCTGTTCTCCAAACTCAGATCAATTTACCATTGAATTTGTTCTGAGTTGGAGCAAGGGTGTTAAACTGAGACAAACCCTTGAGTTGAATTGTTCCTTCACTTTCTAATCAATGGGGATCCAGGGAAGCAATACAGTCAAAACTACTGCTTTAGGAAGCACATCCATCTATATTTATAAGGCTATACCTGCAGTAGTCCTACGCTAAGGCTCTCATTTCCACTCTCCCCATGTATACCAATCAATCTTGTTCTCAACCAATCTTGTTTATACCCCATTCTCAAGGAATACAGGTTTAACCAAATTACTGGCATAGTAGAAAAAATACATACCTCAAAGTATTTTCTCTCTCTGTCTCCCTCCTTCCCCTAGCCCTCCATACCATCCCCTCTCTTTTCCTCTCCTCTTTTCTCCTTAAGTCTTCCCTCCAGACCCTAGCATGGTCAATGACCAGTCTGGAGATGGCTGCAACCCAGGTTTCAGAACTTTATTTCTACCATGAACGGTGACCATCTGACCTCACTATAGAAGCAGAATCATTCTGCGAGCTGTCTTCTAAATAATCCTGCACCTAATGCTAATAATGAATTACAAGAAATAAAACAAACATGAGTTGAGGGAGTCTTTCAAGCTGATATCATATAAAAGCAAAGTAGATCAAAGCAACTTTAAATGAGGTCTTAGAAATCCAAGCTGCCTAGGAAGAACAATAAATGAGATCCAACATGCTTTAATGGAAGTTTCTAAAGTTGAAATGAAACAGATTTAAACTTGGGTACCTCTAAGTCTGCTCCTTACTCTAGATTTATGAATGGGATTAAATGATTTTCCTTCTTTAAAATGGAAAAAAAAGGAAGCATCCCTCAGTTACTCTCCACACTCATTTTCATGAAGATCCAAACAACCTTATCAACAAAACTTCAGTACGTATCTGTAATTCCTTATATAATAAAGAATTTTTATGCCTTAAATCTACAAACGCGTTCTTAAAGTGTTGAGTGTGTCTCAAGACCTATTCTACTGAAGTCAAAGTGCTACATGGGCAGCACCAGTTTCTTGACTTTTTAATGCCATTGGATTTCAATGACTCTGGAAGATAGAATAAGGCTGCCAACCTTGTGCAACTTCTGCCTCCCTTAAAACCAATTCATGCACAAGTCAAGATATCATCCCATGATTTCATTTGTACTCTTACAAAATGAAGAACCAAGTACAATAACAATTTAGAGCTAGAAGGCCCCTTTAATGATTACCTATTATGACCCAGATTTTATAGATAACTGAGCCACAGAGTAGGGAAGTGATTTGGTCAAGATCATACAGTCATCTATTAACAAAAGAGGAACTAAAATCTACAATTTCTAATCTTCAGTTGTGTGTCCTTTCCTAAATCAAGGGCCTGCTTTATTCTTTACAGTTGTCCTCAGTCTCAATATGGATACTTTGATCTATGTGACAAAGTTAATGCAAACTTTGTGGATATATGTGCTTAGGGGAGCTATCAGACTTAAGTCAACTACTCCTGTGATGGATAAGGACCTACATGGCTTAATCAGGGCTATTTCTTTATCTATGACTAGGTCACACTCACAGGAATCAGATTAGCAATAGTGATATGATGAAATTGAGATAACAGGCTCTCATGAAGATTCCCATTGGTCAAGAATCAAGCTAAAGAGAATGGCCAGGCCTCCCTTTATACTGCTGCCCTTGTAATGTGAAAGGTTATGGAAAGTCCCACCTCCCAACTTACTCACCTCTATGGAGGATGCCACAATTACAGAAAGCCCCACTGTTTTATGTCACTGTCCACAGTGAAGTTAATGACTCTGGAAGACCCCATGTGGAATGCAAATGTCTCCCTGGTCCAAACAACCATACATTAACCCATTCACATAAATTTAGTTTAGATTAGTAGAGCAAGGCCCAGAGAGGAAAGAACTTTGAAGAAGAAATTGTAAGGGCATGATGGGACAGGAGATTAGGAACAGAGTTATCAAACAACCCTCAACACTCTAGAGAGTCTGGCCTAAACCAAATTAAAATATAATTGAGAAATATTTAACAAAAAACAAATAAAATACAATAAAACAGGTAATATTGACATGTGGTTTTCTAAGTCAATATGTACCCACATGGATCCTTATGTAGTTATATATAAACTTATAAATGAGTTTGACACAATTGATTTGCAGAATATACTGGTGAAGTAATGGATGCTATAAAGAAAGGGGTCAAAGGAAGTGACTGATCCAACATTCTGGCCTTCTTTTGCTCTTCCCAACAGACATTCCATCTTCCCCTCCACCTCCCAGAAGGTCTAGTTTCCTTCAAAGCTCAGCTCAACCACTATCTTCCACATGAAGCTTTTCCTAATTCCCTAGCTGTTAGTGCCTTTCCTCCAGAAACACCTTATATTTATGTGTGTTTTGTATCTATTCCATATATCATTTTATAAAGGCAGTCTAGTATAGTGGGTAGAAATTTGGCCATAGAATTAGAAAGACCTGTGGTCAAGCCCTGATTTTGAAACACACTGGCTCTGTGACCCTGGATAAGTAATTTAACCTTTTAAAGCTTCAAATAACTATTTGAGATTTTAAGTTGCAGAGTAAGTACAGACTTGCTTGGAAGATGGAACTGCCTACCAAAGAACAATAAAATCCTAAGTCCTGTTCATATTCCTATATTTTCATATATACATCTGTTATACCCCCAAATAGAATGTAAAGTCTTTTGTCTTTGTGTCCCCAGAATTTAATTGTGTATGAAATATAGAAATCATTTAATAGATTCCTGTTGTTTGAATGACTGGATATTCTTCCATCAGTCCCAACAGGAGAAAATTAAAGACATAAGAGATGATTCTCTGAGGAAAAAGGATGGAGAAGAATATTTTGGGAAAGGAACATAAAAAATATTTTTGAATAAAAATAATAACTTAATGAGCAGGTATACTCTAAAAAGAATTATGTTTGTGTTTTTTGTCATTTTTAGTCATGATCAAATCTTCATGCCTCCACTTTTGGGTTTTCTTGGTAAAGATACTGGAGTGGTTTACCATTTCCTTCTCCAAATAATTTAACAGCTGACAAACTAAGGCAAACAGGCTAAGTGACTTGCTATTAAATGCCCTAGGCTGCCTGATTCCAAGCCCATGCTCTATCCACTGCATGACCTACCTAGCTGCTCTCTGAAGGTAATGAGCAGTGATAAAACCAAGGGAAAGAGACCAGACCAAAGCTGAATTTTTAATTTTGCATCTGGATAACAGAGGACTTAATTGACCCTTCCTGTATTCAGGCCAACATTCCATCAATCCAAACTAACCTAAATGAGTCAGTAATATTCCAGCAGTTCCATTTACAAGGCTGACTCAAGTCATGATATTTTACCAAGACTGGAGGCCATTCATTTGATTAAACCAAGGTAAATATCCAAGTGTATTAGTCTCATCACTGTCACATTCGGAACAAATGGACCAGGATTCATGTGAAATGCAAGTGGACAGCCAATTCATCTTATTAGGTCCTTTTTGACTCAGGAAGAATGGGAATGTTGGCACAGTGACAAAGAAAAAAAATGACAAGAGGAGAAGATGAAGGAAGTGCTCGTGGGAAGGTGGGAGGATTATTTTCAATTGAAAAGTGGCAGTTCATTTTGAAATGGTTACAGTTGACTGGATATGCACCCAGAGCATTAAGTAGAAGGCATATGTTTTTTAAGGAATAAAAACACATCTTGATTCAAAGTTGTAAGGGGCTGGGCAGTAAATCAAGAGATGTATGGTAGCAATAAACAGACTAAACAATTTTCCAGGTCTACCTCATAGTTTTAAAAAAGTGGTATAAGGGATAAAACAGAGGAAATATATGATAGGAAATGTTATTGGAAAAATAGCAAGACAGAGGAATCTCAAATGGATAGCCTGAATACTGGTTGCCTTGGTACTGCAGAAAAGTAAAGAGATCAGAGAGAGGAGTCAGTGAACAAGCATTTATTTATTTATTTATTTGTTTGTTTGTTTATTTATTTTTGTGGAGCAATGGGTTTAAGTGTCTTGCTGAAGGTCACATAGCTAAGTATCAAATGTTTGAGGTTGCATTTGAACTCAAGGCCTCCTGACTCCAGGGCCAGTGCTCTTTTTCCACTGTGCAACTTAACTGCTTAAACAGGCATTATTAAGTGTACCATATTTGTCAATGTCATATGATATGATGCTAATCACTAAGGATACAGAGAGGCAAAAAACAGCCCATCAGGACACTCCCTTACGGGGATGGATGGATGGGTTTCATTCAATGACAGGCACCATTCTGCACCTATATCTGTGAAATCATGAATCTGCTGAGAAAAAAAAAGTTCCTAGAAGGTAGATTTTTTTAAGTTTTTTTTTTTTGTAAGGCAAACAGGATTAAGTGGTTTGCCCAAGGCCACACAGCTAGGTAATTATTAAGTGTCTGAGACCGGATTTGAACCCAGGTACTCCTGACTCCAGGGCCAGTGCTTTATCCACTACACCACCTAGCCACCCCGGTAGATTTTTTTTGTTATTATTTTTATAACTTTTTTCCCCCTCTGTGACCTCAATAAAAAATAAATAAAAAAAATAAAAAAGAACCACAGCAGAAAATTGTCTTAGAGTCAGTCAGCCTGTAAAGCTGGAAGAAACCTTAGGGTGCATTTAGTGCAAACCATGAATTTTTCAGAGAAGGAAACTGAAGCCAAGGAAGGTAAGTGGCTTGTCCAAGATCACAAAAATAATCTGAAGCAGAGTCAGAATTTAAACTATCTGTTAACTCCAAATCCAAATCCAATACTTTTTTATATTGGCTAATGAAGGTTTCATGAGAGTCCTTTAATATCCTCTCAAAAAGAATGAAGAAAATACTGAACACATCAGGCATTTACTATTCTTTCCTACATATAATTCCCTGTTATCTGATATTGAACTTGGTTGCTATGTTAGTTGATTTTTGCTGGATTGCATTTTTCTTTTCTATATTATTCTTTTTCAGAAGTGGGGTGGCTCTTTGCAAAGGGAGCCTGATATTTAATGGAAAATGTAGGCAAATTAAGAACAAAATATGTTAATGAATTATATCAAAAAGAAAGATCAGATAAAAATAGTTGAACATTTTTAGAAACATGTGTCACAAAATACAACACTTTAATTTCCCTTTCTCTGATAAAACATATGCACTTGGATATACAAAATAAATGTCTTGTTACCAAGATTTTGAATTCTGAGATTAAGAAACATAAAAAACTTTATCAATCTTTATTTTCATAGTACATTCAATTTATACACAATTATTTTACTAAATTATATAGAAAATATAATTATGAGACAACAAAAAATAATATTTATGCCACAAAATTATTTGGCTTCTTACTGAAGACTTCTGAGGGAAAGGAGGATTTCTGATCACTGAACTTTAAAATTTTTAAATTTGGAAATTCCAGAATTTCTTTTCTCTCCATTTATGTCATCTTAAATGCTAAGTATATTTTGAAACTTGACTTGTAGCAGAGAGGATGAATGTATCACAATAATTACCTTCTAATGTTTGCTTTCTCATTTCCCTAATATAGCAGCACAATTTATATCCTTATTATTAAGACTGAATCAGTATTTGCATTACAGACTTCTATTGACAGGGTTTAAATCTTGCCAGGAAAAAGCAGCTGTAAGTGGAAATTTGGCAAAGAATAAAGGGCTCAGGGCTGCAATAAATTTATTGTTACAAAATTTAACATGATTACTTCAGCTCAGTTTCTAAACATACACTTTTTTTTAAAAAATCACACATTATTTAACACATTTGGTACAAGTTCATAAATATTTTGGAAGCAATATGCTACAAGCTATTAAAAATAGATAAATCTTCTGACATTTGGCAAGAAATAAAGGGCTTAAAATCATTATTATTGTCATTTTTCCACCACAGCATCCAGCTTAAAATTTCCAGAAGAATTTCATTGGAATAGCCCATATGCATTCATGGCCACTGAACAAAGATATGAAATTCCATTCAATGTAAACAGTCACTAATAATACGTGAGCAACATGTAAATAGAAATTACAAGTAAGACTATTTCTAAATTAGGAGAGCTAGCCAAACTCCTACTTGCTTCAAGACATCCCTTGGAATCATATTTGTCCCTGATGCCTTCTTTCTTGGATCATGGTCTACTTGGTATGGCCTCTGTAGCAATGGAGACCACAAATACTCAAGTAAATTTTCTAAAACTTACTCTCTGTTAGCATTCTCTCTAATTCTTGAGGATGAAGAAAGTGAAGAAATAAGAAAAAAAGAATCCTCCAGAGACTGTGCTTTAGTAGTGTAGTTTGAGCAGAGCTATTACTGACAATTTTGGCAGTCTAGGTAAGAAAATCATAGTTGAGGCAAAGCAAGGAGTTTGAGTACGTAAGTCAATCTTGGAATTCTATTTGAACATAATATAAGAAGAAATTAAAGCAATTTTGTTGGAAAGTTGGAGGAATTATTAACTACTTTACCTTCCATCCTGCCAGAGTTCATGTGTTAAAAGTTTATACCTTCTTAATTTTGGTATTTGGTGGTAACGTCCTGAGAACTTCACCCTAGCTATGACTATAACTAAAAGAAGGCAAGATTTCCTGAGGAATAGCAAAGTTATACTTCATCCCTTATCCAAGCAGGTGATTCCCCACTAAAGAAAAACTGTTACATTAAAATAGATATACAGGTCTAGTCCAGAAGCGATCCTCCTTTGGTTAGGGTGAGCCTTCCAAATCAGCTTCAAAAGTCTCATGAGAATAGAAGCTACCTTCATTTTTGTCAACAATGCAATTGTAAAAGTCTCTAAAACAGAAGATTTGGAGCCATCAAACCTGTCCAACAATAGTACTCTACCCTCACTGCCCTAAGATTAGGGGCACATCTCATCAACATATGATAAGCTCAGAGTTAACTTAGTTTAACTACAGAAAAAACACATGGGTCAGAGAAGGGTATAGATAAATAATGTTATAGAGAAGTTTTATATCATTTCTACTTCTGTTAGTTTGACTTTAATCAATGTAACAGTTTTTAATAAGGAACACATTTCTCTATGAGTTTTCTATAGCACCCAAAGACTCATTTTCACAGAATAAATTTGGTGCATGCTCAGCTCCTTTTTAAAGATGCAAATTTCTTAAACAGCTGCACATTTTCAAATATCTGCACACTCAACAGCATTTTATTTTAAAATTCATGTCAACTTCTATACCCACACTTACTTAGTATTTAAATATACAAAAACATACATGCAAAAATAGTCATTTTGGGCAACTAGTTTTCAAATAAGAGGATCAATAGCTGGATGAGATATTTGCATATCAAAAAAGACCAAGTACCATTAAAAATCCATACTTTTCATAAACACTTTGTTCTACATTTTTTTTAAAAAAAAAGGAAAAATGGATAGTGTCGATACAGATTTCTTCAAATAGTTTCATCCAGCTTTTCAAGAATTTAATAGTAATAAGATTATTCATGATTATCTCAATTCTGCCTTCTGGTATGATAAACCAGAGAGGGCCCTTCTTCCTCTACTTTTCTCAAGAGGTTTTCATACAAATGAAATGCATGAATGTTAAAAGAAATTTATTCATCTTAGTTGGCAGGTTGTTAAAAGGCTCTTATAATAGAACTCAACTTTATTTTCTGAGAGAATATTTCTTACAAACTACATTCCAAAATAACCTACAAAGTTAAATGCTACTTGGCAACAAACAGTAAAATATAGGATAATTCAAATAGGAAGAATACACAACATATAACTAGTGCATAAGTAAGAAATGATGGACTCAAGTCTCAAGGTAGATAAAGAATTAGAACTATAAAGGGTGACCCCAAAAGGGAACTGACTTTTAAAACCAACCATATCAAAAAATTCAAATAGAAACCATACTTCAAGGACAGGTTATAAACACATTCTGATGTTGCTATTTGTTTCTCAAAACATTTTAGGAATCACCTTCCAAACTATTTTCCAACTAGGTGATGAAATACAAAAGAAATTCTCATCTCCTTACTTATCGCCTTATTTACTATCATATCTCATTTGGACCAAATGAAGTACAATCCTTCATTATCTCCCTCCTTATTCCAATCCATATATAACAAACTTCTATTCTGGAACCTCTATGGAGGTTCCTCTGGAACCTCTACATTCTCTTTCTTTTTCATCTCATTACCTCATGGTTCTATTAGTTATCTCTATTCAGAAGACCCTCAGATCTACCCTTCTACTCCTATTTCCCATTCACACATCCTGGCCTTTTTCCTCTTCTTCATACACAACACCTTATCTCTTATCTATATGCTCCTACATTGGCTATTCCCCTGGTTGGATATAATCCCTTCTAAAATCTCCACCTCTCAGAAAACTTTTATATTCAGTTCAAGCATCTGTGAATTCTTTGTCTGGTCCATCTGCAACTGCTAATTTTTCTCTCCCCCAAATTACTTGTATCTGTTTTTTAATATATTATATATATATTAATAATATGTATATTATATGTGGATAAATACACATCTCCTCTGCTGCTGATGTGTTCCCCTTGACAGTACTTTCCATTTACTCTGTCTCTGTCTTCTAAGTACATAAATATTTACATGTTATCTTCTCCATTAGAATGTAAGAGCTTTTGAGAGCAAGGGCAGCACTTTCCCTTTTCTTTGTATCCTCAGCCCTTAAATGCTTGGTGATTTCTCAATTTAATGATCTATGTATTCAGTTCTGCTTTCTCTCCTGAAATCCTGTCTATTGGGCTTTTGTAAAAGAATGTCTCCCAGGCCTTTCAAACTCAACATTCAATGACAGAATTCAATATCCTTTCTCCATAAACACATCTTTCTTTATTTATGTCAAAGGCACTACCATCCAGGTTGGCAACAGCAGCACTATCCTCAACTTTCCACTTTCCCTCACCTGAGATTTATAAATCATTTGCAAAATTCCTGCTGATGCCTCCATCTCTCACATCTGTCCTCTTCTCTCAATTTAACGTGACTACCTCATCATCGCGTTCTGGCTCTCTTGCTTCTATTACAGCCTCCTAACTGATCTCCCTGCTTCAAGTCTTTCTCCTCCCAGGCCATCCTCCACACAGCTGCTACCATAGAACTCCTAAATTACAAGTCTAACTAAATTACTCACCTGCTCAATAAAAGCCAGTGATGCCCTATTACCTAAAGTAATAAATGCAGACTCCTCTGTTTGCTGTTTCAAACCCTTCTTGGCCTGACAAGCCTCCTATTCCAGCTTATACTCTCCACATCTTCTTCAGTCTAGCCAAACTAATCTCCCATCCATTGCAGCCCATCTTCCATCTCTGGAAGACTTTAAACAGTCTTGTCCACTACATTTAGAATGCACTCCCTCTTTCCTCTCACCTCTAAGAATGCCTAGTTTCCTTCAAAGCTTATGTGAGACCATTTCCGATTCCCCCAAATGGCTAGTTCCTCCCACCCCCCCAAAAAAATTAACTCATATTTATTCTGGGCATATTTGTGTGAATATAGATAATTAGACACTTCTGCAAAGCTCTGCAAAGCTCAAATCTTATACTTGTATATTGTAATATTGTATATATTATCATGGAATTGTATATTTTATATTGTAAAAATTAAAGAAATACATATATAGTTGTTTATCAACTAGAATAATAAAAACCAATAATAATAGTAATAATAGCATTTATATACTGCTCAAGGATTTAAAAAGTTCTTTACATATGTTAGCACATTTGAACAGAAGTTCATTGAGGTGTTTTAACTTTCACTTTTATATTGGCAGCACATACCTCATGGTAGCCCACAGTAAGCAATCAATAAATTGTTGACTGACTGATCACTAGACTTAGTGCTTTGGCTAAAAGATAAAGGCTGCTTATTATTGAGGAAATCCAAAAATACAATTTTAAAAATGCTCTGAGCAACAATAGTATTTTAAGAATTAATGTGGGGGGTGACTAGGTGGTGCAGTGGATAGAGCACTGGCCCTGGAGTCAGGAGTGCCTGAGTTCAAATACAGCCTCAGACACTTAATAATTACCTAGCTGTGTGGCTTTGGGCAAACCACTTAACCCCATTTGCCTTGCAAAAACCTAAAAAAAAGAATAAATGTGGAGTCTTCTGAAGGAGTTTCAAAGAAATAATAAGCACCCACTTGACTCTATAACCCCTAGCACATGGCAAAATCTTCCACTAAAGTTCTCAGATGCCTTTTCCTGGTATTCAGGTGACCATAGGCTGTTAAAGGCTTTTGTCAATAATGTTCAAGCTCTATCAGGCCCTATCTCAAGTTCTTGCTCAAGTTATGCTTCTGGCATAAGCCTAGTAGCCAGCCAAGGGCTGTCAAAGTTAAGGCTGAGAAGCTGTTCAAATGACAGAGCCAAGACAATTTAAATTTCTTGCTTCTATATGTCTAGACCCTCAAATACTACCTGATATGACAACTCACAGAAACAAGCTACTAAGGTACAAAAGAGGGATTACCCATAACAATAAATTACAGATATCTTGAAGTCCTGAAGAGTATGTTTAAACGTCAGTCACATTATTTTCAAGTCACATCTGATAATGGCATTTAAACTCTTAGAAGAAAGAAAATGAAGAAGAGTCTAAAAAAATTCTTTGAAAAGAAGGAATGGCTATCAACAACACAGAAAAGGCCAAAACATTCAGTCCTTGTGCTACATTAGATTAACAAAAGGTCTAACTAGTGAAGCTGGTTTATGTTTCAGTAAAGCTTCACACTAAGTGGACATGATACTCTCAAAGAAAATTCAGCACTATACCTGAGGCACCTCTCAGATGGCATTCTGAAATTTTCTGCTCCTGTGACTCTGCTTTAAAACCCTTTGGAGGAATTAGCAAGCATTCCAGCTGAACAAAAAAAAGGAGAAGGAAAAATGTATTAATCTAAAAATACAACTGCATTCTGAATTTTCATGAGTCGTGGTAATCCTAAGAATCTCAAAGGGGTTCACTGAGTATTATAACGTACATCTGGTAAGGCAAATGTTCCAACTATTAGGCTACTTTAATAAGTGTTAAGGATCTATAATTTTGCACATTCTTGGAACTTCAGAGAAATTTCCTCCTCTGCATTGTGAAAGGGGTTGGACTATATGAGTCTAAATAGTTCTAACAACCTATGAATCTAAGAAAACATCTTGAAGATCATGCTGAGCCAAGAAAGGAGGGGCAGGGAACCCACCAAGCAAAGGCAAAAAAAATATTTGTTCCCAAAAACATAAGACTATAGAAACTGATTATCCATCTCTTATTTCCAATAGCCTTCTGAACATCTCCACCCACATGCTTCCTTTCACCTGAATTAAGACTCCTACCCTTGGGACCCAAGCTTTGATTGAAGAACTTCTACCTTATCTGACCCTGTCCCTGACCCACTCCACCACTTCCTAGTCATCTCCAAGTCACATTACCTCTCATATACTCTTTAAAGCTCTCCTCTCCTCTCACTTTTCCATGGTTGCTCATCTTTTGTGCTGTTCTTCTTATCAAAACATAAGGTCCTGAGGGGCAGCTAGATGGCACATTGTGTATGGCATCAGCCATGGAGTCAGGAGGACCTGAGTTCAAATCTGAACTCAGACAATAATTGCCTAGCTGTGTGACCTTGGGCAAGTCACTTAACCCTATTTCCTTGCCAAAAAAACATGTTTCCAGAAACTCTAAGTATATAGTAATAAAAAAAAATTAATAAGCAAAAATAAAGATGAAATATAATTACATTGTAAAAAAAAATAAGGTCCTTGAGGACAGGAATGATCTGTCTTAACTACATTTGTACTCCACAGTGATCAGCAAAGGAGTACATGGCACATTATACATGTGTGTGTGTGTAAATGATTTTTATTAACTTATTAACTTATTATATTTTATTAACTTATACCTCAAGCAATATATCTATAAATAAGCTTTATCTTCCCACAAAATAATCAACCTACCTCCACCTTTCTCTCTACATTTCCCCTGATAATAACATAATTCATAGCACAGGAGTGTTTTTGACTCTTCCCTTTCCTTCACTATACAGAAATCATCTAATCCCAAGTTCTACTCAATATTGAATACATTAATCTTGGCATTAAAATCCTCAACAATATTGCTTCAACTACATATCCAGTCTAATAATAGACACTGGACATTCTAATCACATCAAGATGCTTCTCCATCCTCATTATCATCTGCATTCACCTAATTCTTATGTTCACCAATATTATCTTCCATTCCTCAAAAGTACTTCATCCATTTTCCCATTTCCATTTAATCAAATCCTCTCTTCCTTCAAACCCTAGTTTATGTGTCAACTACTCCTTGCGGTTCTACCCGATGTCTCCAAGATTCTCTCTCCTCAAATTTCTGACATCATTTTCCTCAAATCTCTCAATTTGATTTAATTTATTAAGTACTTAGCCGGCACACAACACTAGATATTGGAGATTCAAAGACAAAAACAAAACAACCCTTGCTCTCATTCTACATACCCTCTTTTTGTACTTAATATAGTTTTATCTTTATTTCTGTTATTTGGGCACATCTTCCTAACACTCATCTACATTAGATTGAAAGCTCTTTAATATCAGGTCTCTATTTTACACAAGTTCCCTTAATCTAGCTTAGTACCTTACACAGGCACTTAAATAAATGTTGTGCTTTTTAAAAAAAATGGATTCATAGTAACATAGAATTTGAAAGACAGGAAGTTAAGTCAAAACCTCTAATTCTGCAGACAAAGGCTAGTTCCTTCCTCTTTTAGGACTTTATTATTTCCTTCTCAAATGTGAAAATGGCTGAGCTGAATTTTAAAATTATCCCTCATCTTAGCTGAATGATTTCCATAGAAAAGTGAAATTGTGTCCAGAAAATTTAATACCTGGAAGGGGTTAGCAAATACAGAGACTCATCAAACTATAGAAAAATTAAAATTGAAAATATCATAGAACATACAAAAGACACGAAAGAGAAATGCATAATAACATGAAGAAAAGTTTATGAAATTGTTAGATATTAAATAACTGTGTCCATATGTTCCAACATAAATGAGTCACCTTCTCCCACCCCCCCTTCACTGTTTAATTCTAAAAGAGAAGTTATTCAAAAAATCAGCCAGGACCTGGTCTAGTCACTCTCCTTGAAAACTTACATTCATCTTTGAGATTTTCCTCACCTTGATTTCCCAATGAACAGTGACACACAAGTGACATGAGTAATCAGGGACAAAATTAATTACATTCTTTAAAACTTCTAATTCTTCTACTTTGTCCCAGACAGGTATGAAAAATATTATTTAGTGAATATAAAGTTGTATGCAAGGGATTACAAGAGAAACCGTGTCAGTCTGTGTAAATCTGCTTCAGGGAATCAGAACATGCCAAAGCCTGTAAAGACTCTACCCATCTTCTTCCATTGCCCTTAGTAGAAATTTTAATTCTTCTGTCAGTATGGAATTTCATGATTCACAGTCATAATAATATCATGAGAGAACAGTGATGTTTAAGATGGGTTTTGGTAATGACAGATTGTGCAATTTTCTACCCCAATATCCTTCTATTACTCAATTCTGGGATTGACTAAATTTATCAATCTGCAACACTTGTCCATGATATAAAAGTAGCAAGGATTACAAATCTTCTCCTTTGTAGCAGTGCATTCTTCAAAGGTCTCACACCTTTACATTCTACAGATTTTTAGGAAGCAGTCACAGAGAAATGTGAAGAATCTGGCCCCCCATCAAGAAAAAGGCTGAGGAAGGAGGAATAACTGAGGCAAGAAAGAGAGGATGATCCCACTGAGACAAAACACTGAATGCTGGTGCAAGTGGGGCAGGCCTCACCTGGATGAATGGTTCTGGAAAGCGCCATCAAACTCCATGAAGTTAAAGGTTAAATTAAGAAACAGATTTAAAACACCAAGAAGAGAATATTTCAAAAACATAATGAAAAATCTAGATGTGAATGTAGGGACTGTTCAAAAGATGAAGGTGCTCTGGCACTGAAACTGGTTCTGAGGTATGTTTTTTTAAAACTACAAATTCAAGCAAGGCAAAGGGTTAGAAGGTGATCATTCCCTAAGAAACAAAGGTTCAAGGGGCAGGAGTCCCCTGGTGAAGTCTACAAATATTATCTGTGGGAGTTTCAGTACTGTGGCCATCAGTAAAGACCTTCCCTACAGGAGGGAGAATTGCAGAGGATGGTGATGCTGGGGCTGAACCATGGGAAGAAGAAATGTAGCTGGTAGTGTCTGAGATGACTGACAATCACCATCCATCAGGAGCTGAGGAGAATTACAGGAGGTGGAGAACGGAGAGCAACAGGGAGAAGCAACCTGCTGCCCCATCCCTAACCCCTGTTCTGAAGTACAAGATTGCAAGTCAGAGAGACTGCAGAGATGAATGGCATGATTTTCCAGTGGAGGCAAATGAGGCCTTGCTGCAGAAAAATATTTGTGTATACATATATATTAAACTTTCTGACTTAATAAGCCTGAGTGAAAAGTAAGGAGGTTTAAGTCCAAAAGAAAGAAAAAGTAAGTCCAGTAGGGAATCAGTACATGTTATGATCTGTCTATAATATGAACTCTTTCACCCCATTTACTAATATAAATCTCTATAATCTGACAAGAAGATAAATATTTCTGAAGTATTCTTCATAAAAATATATTTTCCTAAAAAACTCCATTAGAATATTTTGTCAATTATGTGTCAATGGATCTTTAAATTTTATAAACTTCATTCACTGCAAGGGGAACCAGTAGGAACCCTTGCAAGTCTTTCAGGTATTGACACAAATAATAATCCAGAAGTTTGAATAGAAGAGTCTCAAAATGTACCTGGAACTTTTCGTTCAGAAAATCTATGACGCAAGCATTATATGCACTGTGCTAACTACTAATGCAACTTATTACCTTTTAAAATCACATGTCATAATTTATGTAATGATTTTGTTTTCTATCCACTTTATTTTTCCATTGTGAATAATCTTTTCACTGAATACACTCTAAAGTGCTCTGGGGCAAAACGCAATTTCTGCAATGTCATTTGCAATGAGGAGAATTTTGGAGAACCTCACCATCAAAAGGAACTCCTTTTCTTTAATTCATATTTTACTTTGGCAGAAAGTTATGTAAGGAAAATAATTTTTTGAATTTCCTCTAAAATTAAGGTTAGGAGAAAAGCTATAAACACTACATCTTGACAGAATCTTAATGTTTTCATTGTCAAACACAGAATTTTCATTCTTTACATATTGCTTTATTTTTATTTTTTAGATTTTTTTTCAAGACAATGGGGTTAAGTGGCTTGCCCAAGGCCACGCGGCTAGGTAATTATTAAGTGTCTGAGGCCGGATTTGAACTTAGGTACTCCTGACTCCAAGGCCAGTGCTCTATCCACTGCACCACCTAGCCACCCCTCATATTGCTTTATTTTAAAAAGGGGGGACCTTTAAGACCATATGGAAGGGCAGCTAGTGGCATGGTAGTTAGAGCACCAGCCCTGGAGTCAAGAAGACTTGAGTTCAAATCCGGCCTCAGACACTTAATAGTTACCTAGCTGAATGACTTTGGGTCACTCATTGCCCTCCAAAAACCAAAAAACAAAGCAAAACAAAAATAAAAACAAAAACAAAACAGACCATATAGAGTTGTGTGGTACTCACAAAAATCTCCAAATTTTAGAGTTGAGGAATACTGAACATCATGTAATTCATTTTGCATATGCTATAGTGTAATTATGGGTAGTAACTGTTATTCAGATTTTGAAGTGATATCCAAATCTTCATGATTCCATATGGGCTTGCCTTGGCAAAGATACTAGAGTTGTTTGTCATTTTCTTCTCCAGATCATTTGACAGATAAGGAAGTTGAGGCAAACTAGATTAAGTGATTTGCCCAGTATCCACAGCTGGTAGATGTCTGAGGCCAGATTTGAAATCAGGTTTTCCTAACAGTGCTCACTTCACTGTGCCACCTTATTTGCTGTAATATTACAACATATATACTAAAGAGGAAAAATAAGCAGATACAGCTACTTATCTCCAAATCTTCATTTCTTCATTTGTATGATTTTACTATGTTGATTGTAAATACATAAATCTTTATAGCATTATATTTTTTCTCATTCTATGTAAACAAATCTTCATGGAAGATCTGGGGAAGAAAAGGGGAATCAGTACATGTTATGCTTTTCAACACAATTTACTGATACAAATTAGTGTAACCTGTCAAGGAGATAAATAAATTTTAAGTTCGTTACATAAAAATGCATTTTTTTAAAAACTTCATTAAAATGGCTTATCAACTGTATAGCTATCAGTCTTTTAAATTTACAAACTTCATTGTTTGTAACGACTAAAATTACACCCTTTTTAAAAAATGTATTTTCAATTGATCTTTTATTTTTACATCATTTAGAACTTTTGCTGTATTCCTCTAAGAGATTTATCACTTTTAATAAATATTTTTAAAAGTGAAAATGGAGGAAGAGACGAAAAAACATCTTTCAATTCTTTTAAAAAAATAATCCTGATGAAAAAAATCAACGTTCTCCACCAGTGAACTTATTCACCTCCGATGTCCTCTTGGGATCAAGGTCTTCTCAGCTCTGTTCCTGAGTTTCATTTCAAAACCACACCTCTGGGTGGCTAGATGACACAGTGGATAGAGCACCAGCCCTGGAGTCAGGAGAACCTCAGTTCAAATCCGGCCTCAGACACTTAATAATTACCTAGTTGTGTGGCCTTGGGCAAGCCATTTAACTCCATTTGTTTTGAAAAAAAAAAAAAAAAACCTCACATCTCTGTTCCTGACTCTCATTCTGGAATATTCCTCAGCCCTAAGACCTCTTCTCCCTAGAACATCTCACTAATCGATTACTGCAGACGTCTTGAGCTGAGATAAATCCCTCCACGATATCCTCTCTCTTCTCCCCCTGGTAAGTTCCTCCTGGTATCTATCATTTTGTGGATGGTCCTGGTGCCAGCTCCAATTTTCCTCCCAGTCCTGTCTGATATCCAGACTTCCAAGTCATACTCCACCATGGAATATATCTTCAACCCAAAACCCCCCCCAACCTTTTCAGCTCCCCTTTGTGTGTTGCTGTTCAGACATTCAGTAGTATCTGACTCTTCATGACAAGACTTCAGTTCTCTACTATCTCCCAAAGTCTGTCCAAACTCATGTTCATTACTTGCATGACACCATATATTCATCTCATCTTCTGCTACCCCTTCTTTTGCTGTCAATCTTTCCCAACATCAGGGTTGTTTCCCAGGAATACTTTATTCTCATTATAAGACCAGAGTATTTAAACCTCAGCTTTAATATTTGTCCTTTCAATGAGTAGTCTTAATTAATTTAAGTATTTCCTGATTTAATCTCCTTTTTGTCCAGGGGACTCTTAAAAATCTTCTCTAGCACTATTATTTGAAAGAAGTGATTCTTCAGCACTCAGTTTTCCTTTTAGTCAAATACTCACATATATTACTACTAAAAAATCATAGCTTTGACTTTACAGTGGGCACAGGGATATCTCTGCTTTTGATTATATTGTACAGATTTGCCATTGCTTTTCTTCCAAGGTGCAAGCATCTTTCAATTTCATGGCTGCAGTATTGTTTGCAGCGATCTTTGAACCCAAGAATATGAAATTTGACACTGCTTCCATTTCTTCTCCCTCTTTTCTACCAGGAAGTGATGGGACCAGTTGCCAAGATCTTTTTTATTTTGATGTTAAGCTTTGAACTAGCTTTTACACTCTCCTCTTTTAACCCCTATCATAAGAATCCTTAATTCTTCATATTCTGCCATCAGAGAGGTATTATCTACATATCTGAGATAGTTGGAATTCTCATGGTAATCTTTATTCCTGCTTTTGATTTGCCAAATCTAGTATTTAACAAGCTAATAAAAGATGATAATCAACTGATCCATGTTTGAATCTAACTTGACTAGTATCAGATTCCTCTGGAGACAAGATGATATGGTAATCCCACCTCTGAGGATTTACCAGAATTTGTTGGGATTCACATAGTCAAAGTACTTTAACAAAATCAATAAAGGAGAAATAAATGTTTTTCTTGGGTTTCTGGAATTCCCTTGCTTTCTCAATAGTCCATCACATGTTGGCAATTTGATCTCTTGTTCCTCTGCCCTTCTGAAATCTAACCTGAAGTTTTGGCATTTCTCAGTTCAGATGCTGCTGATGGTTCACTTGCAGAAACTTAACATAACCTTGCAGAGATATGAAATGAGTACAGTTATTTAGTAATTTGAAAATCTTTGGCATTTTCCTTTTTTTAGAATTAGAATTTAAATTGATCTTCTCCAAACCAGTGGCCACTATTGAGTTTTCCAGTTTCAGCAGTGTTTTTCTTACCCTTTTATCGACAAAGAAAGCCACTCCATTTCTTCTAAAAGATTTTTGTCCACACTAGAATAAGTAATGATTACCTCAATTGAATTCACCTTTCCTGTACATATTTAAGTTCACTGACACCAAAGATGTTAATGTTTAATCTTTCTATTTCCCATTTGACCACATCTAGCTTACCCTTGCTTCCAGGATCCTATTAAATACTGATCTTTACAGTATCAAACATTCCTTTTGTCACCAGACACATCTGCAGCTGAGCTTCCTTTCAGCTTTGGTCCATCTACTTTATTCTGTTTGGGACTACTTGTTCCTCCACTCTTCCCCAGTAATGTGCTGGACACCTGACCTGAAGGGCTCATCTTTCGATGTCATATCTTTTATCATTTTAATACTATCCAAAGGGTTTTCTTGGAAAAGATGCTAAAGAGGGCTGCAATTTCCTTCTCTAATGGGTACTCTCTGTTATGATCTTGGATAATTTGGTAGAGCTTACAGTTTTATTAACTCTCACAAGTCCATCTGCCATGATAAAGTAGTAATCCAGGAGGGGCTGGAATGTATGCTCTTTGAGGGTAGGTAAAATCTATCAAAGGTATCACAATACTTAGAATAAGATCTGATATATAGCAAGAACTTAATTTCTTCATTCATTTCATCTTTCTAAATCTGTTCTTGATAATGTCATAGCATTCATTTATGACCATTTTGTAATTATTGTCTTTGAATTTACATTGGTATAGTCATTGTGTAAATGGTTTACTTGGCTGTGTTCACATCATTTTGAATAAGCATATGAGTCTTTTCACGGTTCTCTATATTCATTATGTTCTTTATTTCTTGTATCAATATTACATTACATGATATTTATATACAATTTGTTTTCATTAAAATTTAAATTGCATTTTTTTTCTCCAATAGGAAGGTAAGCATGTCTTCTTTTACTTTTTTCCAAATCTGAATTTTGTAAATGAAAGAAATTTAATTTCACATTTATTTGTTAATTTAACAAATGAGCATTCATGATAGTGTCAGAAAAAAACAGTATGCAATATCACAGTATAATTAACTCAGGGATCTGATTAAAAACATGGCACTGCTAACATTCTTGTCAAAATCAACACAATAAAAACGAAAAGGATAAAATATCCTGAAAAGCATGGCACCTAGTATAAGTGCTTGATTTTGAATCACACAAATATTTCTAATGCCACAAAATTGGGAGTCCAGAAAAAAAAATTCTTTTTGAAATTTGTGTTTTTGTAGGAATAAGAAAAACTAGGTCTGAACAAATGAGTTCTAAAGATTAATCGGCTGTCAAAGACAATGTTAAATGATTTCTAAGGGCTTTTTGTTTCCTTCAACATTTCAACTACGCTTTTGTTGCATCCTAAGAAAATTCAATTTTCCCTTAATCATTTCATCTCTAGAGACCAACTCAGGATTTTGGCTCTCTTTAAAATTATTAAGTAGACTTCAATACTTAATGAATGGAGCCAGGATTAAAATGCAGGTCATTAAGAACAACTTAAGAATAGTCAATCTAGAAATAATTTCCAATGATTAATTCTTACAAATGGATCATTAGTAAGTCCTCCCCTTAGACTAAACAAATCTTAATGACTAATGTTTTTAAAAGAGACTTTTAAAGCTCTGCTTAATAACTGCCTTACAGCGTATCCTGCTCTCTTTGTTATGAGGAAGGCATTCATCAATGTATAAACAAGTACATTCTGAAAAAAAATTGTTTTTAAATTTCATTTTCTTTTTCAATTAACAAACAAATCTTTCCTTTCCCTTCAACTTCAAATTCTAATTTAAAGAAAAATCATACAATAAGTACATATAAATTAAACAATTCTTCTATCAGTCATGGTCAAAAATATGTCTGATTATGCATCTTGAATCCATCACCACTCCATGAAGAGGAGAGTAGTGTAGTTAATAATAAGTCCTCTGAAATCATGGTTGGTCATTGTATTACAAACAAAATTCCACTGGTCAAAATTGCTGGAGATGGAGAGGAATGAAGATGAAAGGTTCTGTCCTGCTAAGAAATCATACATATACGTACACACATACATGTATATATACACATAAATGTATGTATGTATGTATATATAAACACACATGTTTGTGTGTGTTTATCACAAGGAAATGGGGTTATAAGTGACTTGCCCAAGTTCAGACTGCTAGGCAATTATGAAGTGTATGAGTCAGGTCTTCCTGACTCCAGGGCCGGTGCTCTATCCACTATGACACCAAGCTGCCCCCAAACTAATATTTTTGATACATTTATTACACACACTAGCTGAAAATCTTGACTCCCTAGTGATCCCTTTAGTTTCATCCCTTTCTCCCACCCTGATCTCTCCTTGCTCGACTAGTATTTAGCCAAGATCAAACTTCATCAGCAGTTTCCTGGTGACATATTTTATAAGTGGAATTGACAAATTGGAAAGTATCTAAAGTAAGGTGATCAAGATGATGGGAGGGGATTAAACAGGACTTTATTCCTAAAATCAACTGAAGGATGTGGAGTACTTATCAAAGAGAAGACTAATAGGAGAAATCATTTGGTGTCCTCAAATATCTTAAAGGTTGTTATGTGGGAAAAGGATCAAGGGTACTAGTGATGAGGTTAATAACAATAAGCACTATTTTAAGTTTAAAGAGATGAATTTATACAAATACATTCCATAAAGTTCAAAAGTAAGTTACAAAATTTTTGATTTATCTGCTTTTCTACATAAGATGATCTTTATGTGAGTTAATAATAGTTACTTCTATATACTGTTTTGTAGCCAAGGATTAAGTTGGGGGAGTACAGGGAATAAGTTTAGTAACTTGAAGAAACCTAAATCTCAAACTGCTGAACTCCTATTTCATTTGTTTCTCTTTTTCTAACAAACAGAAAGATCTTCAGAATTGAAAGAGAACAAAACAGATATGATAACAGATCCTAGATGAACCTCAATTAGTTCAAGTCACTAGGCTAAAAATGTGGCCATTCCAAATTACCAAAAGATATTTCAGAAGCAAATGGACAACTAGATATATCAGAGAAAGAAAGTTCCTCTTTCTGAGTTCAAATCTAACCTCAGCACTTATTAGCTGGGTGAGCCTAGGCAAGTTGCTTCACCCTATATGCCTCAGTTTCCCCATTCATCAAATGATCTGGAGAAGAAAATGGCAAGTCCTTACAGAAAACCTCAATTAAACCCCAAATGGGATCAAAAGGTTGGACACAATTAAGAAATGACAGAACAATTCGCAGATGCTGTGCCCTTATCTGAAGATTATGGAAAATAGTAGAGGTGCTGCAGGTATGAAGATAGGTAAAGGTAGATATTATTAAGAGATTCAAGAAGGTGGATTTTTCAAAATAAAGTCTAGGATCTTAACTGCCAATACCTAACAAAATTTTAGAATATAATGTTAAAAGGATAGTTTAAGAACACTAAGAAAAGCAAGTGATGATGACTATAAAAAAAGGATTCATCAAGACCAAATCATATCAGTCTAACCTAATTTCTGGTTTTTCCATAGTTTTATGATTGGAATTTCAATAATGTAGCAAAAGTTAGATTCCTAATAATTTCTATGATAAAGGAGCCCTGGGATTTCCCACTACAAATAGCCCAAAAACAGATCCAGGTGTTCCACCTTTCCTAAAGGAGGGGGTGGGGAGGGGTGGGCAGAGGTGGGCAGAGGACTTCCCCAGCTCTGATTATCCAGAGGGAACCTCTGGTGCTTTCAGTCCTAACTGCATCACCCAGACCCATTCCCAGGCCTAGGGAGTGGGCAGCTGACATTTTAAACAGAAAATCCAGAGATAGCTTCCGGTCATTCCTTACTGGTTAGTTCACCAAGCAACCCCCTGGAATTCCTAACCCCAATAGGCAAGGCCTCTAGAGTTCTCAACACTGAAGGTCTGCAAAGAAGTCCCTCCCCCAAAACAAGACCCTAGGGAAAGATAACAAATTCCAAAATGAAGAAAGATCAGCACAAAGAAGGGTCTACTGAATGTTATATCTTGGACATAAGGATAACAGCTCAGAAAAGGAGGACAGAAGTGGGGTTATATGTGAAGCTTCAGAAGAGAATGTGAAAGACTTCTTAGAAAAGATCAGGCAGGAGTACAAAATTCAAATGGAAAAACTGGGAAAAGAAATGCAAGAGAAAATTAACATCTTTCAACAAAAAAAGACAGAGGAAAACAAATTCTTTAAAAATACAATTGGACAAATGTAAAAAGAAAATCCTTCAAAAACACAATTGGGCAAATAGAAAGAAATTGACGCCTTTACAAATAGAATTGACCAAATGGAAAACAAGATGCAAAGATAAATGGAGAAAATACCTCTCTGAAGAATAGACTGGGACTAATGGAAGGTAATAACTTCATGAAACACCAAGAATCTGTTAAAAAAAATTGAAGAAAATGTAAAATATCTCATTGGTAAAACAACTGACCTAGAAAACAGATCCGAGACAATTTAAGAATCATAAGACTATGTGAAAACCTTGATTAAAAAAAAAGCTTGGATAGCATTCTTTAGGATATAGTTAAGGAAAAATGTCCTGATATCCTGGAACCAGAGGGCAAAATAATCATTAAAAGAATCTATCGATCATCTCCTGAAAGGGTTCCCAAAAGGAATTTTGGTCAAACTCCAGAATTACCAGATCGAGGAGGAAATCCTGTAAGTAACAAAAAAGAAGCAATTCAAATACCAAGGAACCACAATCAGGATTACATAGAACCTGGCTACATCAACATTAAAGGATCAAAGGGCCTGGAATATGATACTCTGGAGAGCAAAAGAGCTTGGATTGCAACCAAGAATTCACTATCCAGGAAAAGTGAGCCTTCTCTTTCAGGGGAAAAGATGGATATTGAGTGAAATAGTCAATCTTTCCCGACGAAAAGACCAGAGTTGAACAGAAAATCTGATCTTCAAACAGAAGACTCAAGAGATAGATGAAAAGGTAAACAGGGAAAAGAAAAAGACTGCTATCCAGTAAGATGAAACTGGTTATATCCCCCACCTGGGAGGAAGATTCTCATAACTCTTAAGAATTGTAATGATTAAAAGAAATATACTTAGGTTGAAGTTACAGTCATTCATGGTGTGTCCATGACTTTGATAGAATGATTAAAAAGAAATAAGGAGTGCATCTAGGTGGCACAGTGATTAGAGCACCAGTCCTGGAGTCAGGAGGACCTGAGATCAAATCCAGCCTTGGACACTTAATAATTACTTAGCTATGTGATCTTGGACAAGTCACTTAACCCTACTGCCTTACAAAAACCTAAAAAGAGAAATTAGGACATTAAATAATGGGGGGACTGTAGAGAGATGAGAGGAAGAGATAAGTTGAATGGGTTGCATAGGATAATAATAGAGAGGAATAAGGAAAGAGGTGAAAACCATCTGTATCTGACTCTCATTGGATTTAGCTAAAAGAGGAATTAATATACCCACTCAATTGAGTTTAGAAATTTATCTTACCTTTCAAGTATTAAGAGGGGAAAGGGGGTAGGGAAGGAGGGGGAGACAGAAAGGAGGGAAGGAAGAAGCATAAAAGGGAAATGGGAAAAAGAAAAGGGAGGGTGATGGAGAAAAGAGGAGAAACACATTGAGGGAGGTGGTACCCAGACGCAAACACTGGGGAGAAGGGAAAAACTGAAAGGAGGAAAAATACAAACAGAGGGAAGATAGCAGGGAGAGCAATAAATAGTTAGTAATTATAACTCAGAATGTGAATTAAATGAACTCTCACATTCAATGGAAGGGGAAAGCAGAGTGGATTAAAAAGCAAAATCCTATAATATGCTGGTTACAAGAAAGGCATTTGAAACAGAGATACATACAGAGTAAAGGTAAAAGGATGGAGCAGAAAATATTATGCTTAGCTGAAGTAAAAAAGCAGGTGACAATCCTCATCTCAAAGTGATTTCAAAAACGAATTTTATTAAAAGCGGGAGGAAGGAAACAACATCCTCCTAAAAGCTAGCACAGAAGGGGTGGAGCCAAGATGGTGGTATGAAAGCAGAATTTCTCGGGAACTCCTTTCCCCGAAAAATCCAAAAGCCATCAAATTATGACTCTAGTCAAAATTTAGAGGGGGCAAAACCCACAGGAAGACTGAGGGATACATTTTCCCAGTCCAAGATAACTTAGAAGCTCCACAGGAAAGTTGTGTTTCATCAAGACCAGGAGTTGGGAAAAAAGCCCTGGCTGCAGTTCTGCCCAACCCAGCCCAGGGATCACCAGGAACAGCTTGAAGGGCCAGTGAGAAAACTCTGCTACACCAGAATGAGCATGGAGTGAGAAGCACCGGCCACAGACCTTGCAGTGAAAATCGGGAGAAACCAGCCTGAACATCCAGAGCACAGCCCACAGACGGTAAGGGGCTCAGGGAGACTGCAGAAATCTCTCTGCTCTCCCGGGGGCAGGACTCTGCTGTTTGCCCACACTCAGATCCAGCTTGCAGTTTGACCTTCTATACTAAGATGGCACGGACCCTCCTCTCACAGCTCCAGGGCAGAGGGAAGTGCTGTGGTCATCTACATATTAAAACACAGGCTGAGATCATAAGACCTTGAGGGAATGAAGGTCCCAGTAGGGTGTCCCCCCAAAAAAGACCCCAAAGCCTTGGAAGTGCTGTGAATTAGTCGTGGTCTGAGGAAATAAGTAAACAACAGAAAATGATGATCTGACCATAGAAAATTACTTTAGTCCCATGAAAGATCAAAACATACTCAGATGAAAACAAAATTAAATCTTCCATATCCAAAACCTCCAAGGGAAATAGAAAATGGGCTCAGACTATGGATGAGCTCAAAAAAGACTTTCTAAAGCAATTAAGAGAGGTAGAGGAAGAATTGAGAAGAGAAATAAGTGTTATGCAGATAAATCATGAAAACCAAATCAGCAGTTTGGTGAAGAAATACAAAAAAAATTGAAGAAAATAATCTGTTAAAAATCAGTTTAAAAATCCAGTCAAATGGAAAAAGCTAACAAAAGTCAAATGAGGAGAAGAATGCCTTAAAAAAGAAGAACTGGCCAAGCTGGAAAAGAATATAAAAAAGCTCTCTGAAGAAAATAACTCCTTCAGGAGTGGTTAGGTGGCGCAGTGGGTAAAAGCACCAGCCCTGGAGTCAGGAGTACCTGAATTCAAATCCAACCTCAGACACTTAATAATTACTGTGTGGACTTGGGCAAGCCATTTAAACCCCACTGCCTTGCAAAAATCTAAAAAAAAAAGAAAAGAACAGAATTCCTTCAAATGCAGAATGGAGCCAAAGGAAGCTGATGACTTTGTAAGAAATCAGGAAGAAATAAAACTCTTCCAAAAAAAGCCAAAAATTAGAAGAAAATATGAAATATCTCACTGGGAAAAACAACCAATCTCAAAAACAGATCCACAAGAAATACTTTAAAAATTATTAAACTACCTGAAACTCATGACCAGGAAAAGAGCCTAGTCTTCATTTTTCAAGAAATAATACAGCAAGGACTTCCGGCGAAGAGAAGACAAGCACAGTTCTAAAGTCTCCTGATCTCTTCCCCATCTATCACATGAAACAAACCTCTTAAAAGAAATCTGACCCACAAAACCCAGAAAGAAAAGCCAGGAGAAAGAACATCTACCTCAGGATTTGTCTCTGGAAGCAGCTTTGGCCGAATTCGGGCAGGTGAGTCTGGGTTCAGAGGGAGAATCAGCCCCAATCAGTGAGATTAGCAGCTAAAGTGGAACCAGGAGTCTGAGGTCCCGAGAGTCGGACCTGTTGGATCAGCTGTGGGGCTAGATGGCAGGGGCTTGAGTCAACTAGGGAGTAGAGGCACTGGTGTTGGTACTGTTGCCCGGGAGCTTGCGGACAGGGCTGGGGGGGACAGTTCTGGTGCAGGAGAACTACGGACAGACCATCCCTGAGCCCCTTTGGTCTGAGGAACTCAAGAATCCCATTGCAGCTCAGACCTCCTCCCAGAGCAAACAAAGGCGAAGTACTTCTGCCTCAGGCCCAGGTGTGTGAGCAGAAGAACCAGCCCAGCTGAGGAATGACCTCAGGCCAGGGTAAAGCCCACCATTGAGTGAAGGCAAAAGAATTCAATAGCTCCAACCCCTCCCTTCAAGCAAAGGGAGAAGGCCTCAATCAAGGTCACAGACACTCCAGAGAAAGCAACCAGCACCTCCTACTGGCCAGCCAGAGAAACTGCATTCAGTGAGTAAAGCCTTTAGCAATCCCAAGCCCCTGTGAACCAGCCCCTCCCCAACTCAGGTCTTAGCAAAGTGAAGAAGGGTCAGCGGAAAGGTGGATCCATAGAAAAATTCTTGGAAGGGAAAGACCTTAACTCAGAGAGACCTGGAACCTCTGAGGAAAATACAATATGGTCTTCAGCACAGAAAGAGTTCCTTGAATAAATAAGGAAGGAGTTTAAAAATTTGGGAGAGACAATTAATACCTTGCAACAAGAAAACAAAACCTTGGAAAGTACAACTGGACAAATACAAAAGGATAATAAATCTCTCAGATCATCAACTGGACAATTACAAAATGAGAATAAATCTCTCAGATCCTCAGTTGGGCAAATGCAAAAAGAAAATAATTCCCACAAAACTTTACTTGGTCAAATGGAAAGCTCTTTCAAAAGTAGAATTGACCAATTGGAAAAGGAGTTGCAAAAGGTTAATGAAGAAAACTCCTCTCCCCAAAAAAGAATGCAGTCTACAGAAACTAATGACTCCATGAGACGGCAAGAGTCAGTTAAACAAAATCAACAAATAGAAAAAAATAGAAGAAAATGTAAAATACCTCATCAACAAAACCACTGACCTCGAGAATAGATTGAGGAGGGGCAACCTGAAAATTATAGGACTTCCTGAAAACATTGAAGAGAAAAAAAGCCTGGACTTAATATTACAGGAGCTAGTGATGGAAAACTGCCCTGATATCATGGAATCGGAGGGCAAAGTAGTTATTGAAAGAGTAAATCGATCCCCACCAGAAAAAGATCCTAAAATGAAAACACCAAGGAATGTTGTGGCCTAATTCCAGAACTATCAGATCAAAGAGAAAATCCTGCAAGCAGCCAGAAAGAAACAATTTAAATATCAAGGAGGCACAGTAAGGATCACGCAGGACCTGGCTGCATCAACATTAAGGGATCCAAGGGCCTGGAATGAGATATTTCGAAGAGCAAAGGAGCTTGGAATGCAGCCAAGAATCTACTTTCCCCCAAAGCTGAGCCTTCTCTTCCAGGGAAAAAGATGGACATTTAACGAAATGGAAGAATTCCAAAAATTTCTGATGAAAAGACCAAAGCTAAAGAGAAATTTTGGACATCAAACAGGAGGTTCAAGAGACACAAGAAAAGGTAAAAAAAGTGGGGGGGCGGTAAAAGAAAAAAATGCAATCTAATAAGTTGAAACTGGCTATATCCAAGCATGGGGGAAAAAAGATCCTCATAAATATTGAGAATTGTAACTGTAACAGAGAGAATACACCTAGCCAGAAATGATGGACATTCATGACCTATCCATGAGACTGCTATCTAAAAAGATGTAACTGACTTTAACCCCACTTGGGCAAAAGACTCTAATAATTCTCAGGAATTTTTAATCTATTCAATAGAATATACTGAACTAGAAAGGAAAGACACCCAGAATTTTCTATGACTTAGATAGAATGATCTAAAAAACACTACCTCCTTAAAAAGGGGGTCAGGAAAGAGACTGGAGGAGGGAAGGGATTGAATGGGGGTAAATCTCATTAAACTAAGAGGTACAAAAACCCTATGGTAATACAGAGGAAGAAGGGAGAAGATCAGAAACACCTGAATTTTCTTCTCATGAGACCTGGCTTAAAGTCAACCTACACATACTGAGTTAACTTATAAAACACCTAACCTTTCAAGTATTAAAAGGGGAAAAGGGGAGGGGGGACGGAGAAAGGGAAGGGGAGTGGGGGGGGAAGGATAAACAACAAAAGGAAGTGAAGGGAAAAGGGAAAAAGGGAAAGGGGAAAGAAAGCGGAGGGTTTGATATAGGAGGGCAAACACACTGAAGGGGGGTGGTATTCAGAAACAAAATACTGGAGAATTTGGATAAAGGGGGGAAAGGGGGAAAATACAAAAAGAGGGAAGATAGCATGGTGGGCAATAAAGAATTAGTAATCATAACCTTGAATGTGAATGGGATGAACTCTCCCTTAAAACGTAAACAAATAGCAGAGTGGATTAAAAACCAGAATCCTACAATATGCTGCTTACAAGAAACTCATCTGAAGCAGAGAGATACATATAGAGTAAAGGTAAAAGGTTGGAGCAAAATATATTTTGCTTCAGCTGAAGTAAAAAAAGCAGGGGTAGCAATCCTTATCTCAGACAAAGCAGCAGCAAAAATAGATAGCATTAAAAGAGATAAGGAAGGAAACTTTATCCTGCTAAAAGGTACCATAGACAATAAAGTCATTTCAATATTGAATATATATGCACCCAGTGGGACAGCACCCAAATACTTAGAGGAGAAGCTGAAAGAACTACAGGAAGACATAGACAGCAAAACTCTACTAGTGGGAGAACTCAAAGTCCCTCTATCAGATCTGGATAAATCGAATCATAAAATAAACAAGAAAGAAGTTAAGGAGGTAAATAGATTGTTAGAAAAAAAATTAGATATGGTAGACTTATGGAGCAAACTGAATAGGGATAGAAAGGAATATACCTTTTTCTCTGCAGTACATGGAACAAAAATTGACCATGTAACTAGGACATAAAAACCTAACAATCAACTGCAGAAAGGCAGAAATAGTAAATACATCTTTCTCAGGTCAAAATTCTCTAAATGTCATATGCAATACTGGGCCAAAGAGATATAGACCCAGAACAAATTGGAAACTGAATAACCTCATTTTAAAAAATGAGTGGACCAAAAAACAAATTATAGAAAGAATTAACCATTTTATCCTAGATAATGATAATAATGAAACAACATTCCAAAACCTATGGGATTCATTCAAAGCGACTCTCAGGGGATATATTATAGCTCTAAATGCTTACATGAATAAATTGGAGAAAGAGGAAATCAATGAACTAAACATGCAACTAAAAAAATTAGAGAAAGAACAAATCAAAAATCCCCAATTAAATACCAAATTAGAAATTCTAAAAATTAAAGAAATTAATAAAATCTAAAGCAAAAAAACTATTGAATTAATATATAAAACCAAAAGTTGCTATTAGGAAAAAAGCAATAAAATTGATAACCAAATTGATACCAAATTGCTAGTATCATAAATGAAAAAGGAGAACTCACCACCAATGAGGAGGAAATTAAAGTAATAATTCGAAATTATTTTGCCCAACTCTATGGCAATAAATTTGATAATCTAAGTGAAATGGATGAATATTTACAAAAATATAAGTTTCTCAGGTTAAACAAAGAAGAGATTAAATACCTAAACAACCCTATCTCAGAAAAACAAATTCAACAAGCCATTAATGAACTCCCTAAAAAAAAATCTCCAGGGCCTGATGGATTCACAAGTGAACTCTAGCAAACATTTAAGGAACAATTGGTTCCAATTCTATATAAACTTTTTGGAAAAATAGGGAAAGACAGAACTCTGCCTCTTTCTATGAAACCAATATGGTGCTGTTACCTAAACCAGGAAGAGTTAAAACAGAGAAAGAAAATTACAGACATATTTCCCTGATGAATATAGATGCAAAAATCCTAAATAAAATCTTAGCAAAACAATTACAACAAATTATCACTAGGATAATACATTATGATCAAGTAGAATTTATTCCAGGAATGTAGGGTTGGTTCAATATTAGGAAAACTGTTAGTATACTCAATCATATCAACAACAAACCTATCAGAAATCATATGATCATGTCAATTGATGCTGAAAAAGCTTTTGACAAAATACAGCATCCATTCCTATTAAAAACACTAGAGAGTGTAGGAATAAATGGACTGCTCCTTAAAATAATTAGCAGCATCTATCTGAAACCATCAACAAGCATTATATTCAATGGGGAGAGGCTAGAGGCAGTCCCAATAAGATCAGGGGTGAAACAAGAGTGCCCATTATCACCACTACTATTCAATATTGTATTAAAAATGTTAGCATCAGCAATTAGAGAATAAAAAGAAATTGAAGGAATTAGAATTGGGAAGGAAGAGACAAAACTCACTCTTTGCAGATGACATGGTCTACCTAGAGAATCCCAAGAAATCATCCAAAAAACTACTGGAAACAATTAGCAATTTTAGCAAAGTTGCAGGTTATACAATAAGCCCTCATAAATCCTCAACTTTTCTATATATGTCTAGCAAGATACAGCAGGAAGAGCTAGAAAGAGAAATCCCATTCAAAGTAACCTCAGACAATATAAAATATTTGGGAGTCTATTTGCCAAGACAGACTCAGAATCTTTTTGAAAATAATTATAAAACACTTCTCACACAAATTAAATCAGATTTAAATAACTGGGCAAATATCAACTGCTCATGGATAGGTAGAGCTAATATAATAAAAATGACAATTCTACCAAAACTAAACTATCTGTTTAGTGCACTACCAATCAAAATTCCAAAAAATTACTTTAATGAGCTAGATAAAATTGTAAGTAAATTCATATGGAGAAATAAAAAGTCAAGAATTGCCAGGAGCTCAATGAAAAAAAAGTGGAAAAGAAGGTGGCTTAGCCCTACCTGATCTAAAATTATATTATAAATCATCAGTCATCAAAACTGTTTGGTATTGGCTAAGAAATAAAGTGGTGGACCAGTGGAATAGACTAGGTGTAAAAGCAGGAGATGATTATAGTAATCTGCTGTTTGATAAACCCAAAGAATCCGGCTATTGGGATAAAAACTCCCTCTTTGATAAAAATTGCTGGGATAATTGGAAGTTAGTATGGAAGGAACTTAGATTAGACCAACACCTCACACCCTTTACCAAGATAAGATCCAAATGGTTACAGGACATAGACATAAAAAAACAATACTATAAGCAAATTAGAAGATCAAGGTCTAGTCTACCTGTCAGATCTATGGAAAGGGGAGCAGTTTATGACTAAGGAAGAGTTGGAGAACATCACCAAAATCCAATTAGATGATTTCGATTACATTAAATTAAAAAGCTTTTGCACAGATAAAACCAATGTAACCAAGATCAAAAGAAATGTAATAAATTGGTAAACAATCTTTACAACTAATGTTTCTGACAAAGGACTCATTTCTAAAATATACAGAGAACTGAGTCATATTTTTAAAACAAAAAGCCATTCCCCAATTGACAAATGGTCAAAGGATATTCAAAGGCAATTTACGGATGAGGAGAACAAAGCAATCCATAGCCATGTGAAAAAAATGTTCCAAATCATTATTAAGAGAAATGCAAATTAAAGCTTCTCTAAGGTACCACCTCATACCTCTTAGATTGGCCAATATGACTAGGAAGATTAATGATCATTGCTGGAAGGGTTGTGGGAAATCTGGGACACCATTACACTGTTGGTGGATCTGTGAACTCTGGAACTATGCCCAAAGGGCAACAAAAATGTGCATGCCCTTTGACCCAGCAATACCACTACTGGGTCTATACCCTGAAGAGATGATGAAAAAGGGTAAAAACATCACTTGGACAAAAATATTTATAGCAGCCCTGTTTGTGGTGGCAAAGAATTGTAAATCAAGTAAATGTCCTTTAATTGGGGAATGGCTTAGCAAACTGTGGTATATGTATGTCATGGAACACTACTGTTCTATTAGAAACCAGAAGGGATGGGAATTCAAGGAAGCCTGAAGGGATTTGCATGAACTGATGCTGAGTGAGATGAGCAGAACCAGAAAAACACTGTACCCCCTAACAGCAACATGGGAGTGATGTTCAATCTTGAAGGACTTGCTCATTCCATCAGTGCAACAATCGGGAACAATTTGGGGCTGTCTGCAAAGGAGAGTGCCATCTGTATCCAGATGGGAGCTGTGGAGTTTGAACAAAGTGTAAGGACTATTCCTTTTAATTTAGGAGAAAACAGGTATCTTTTTGCCTGATCTTGTTACCTCTTAGACTTCTCTTCTTTAAGGATATGATTTCTCTCTCATCACACCCAATTTGGATCAAGGTACAACATGGAAACAAAGTAAAGCCTGACAGATTGCTTTCCGTGGGAGGGTGGGGGGAGGGAAGTAAGATTGGGGGGAATTGTAAAACTCAATATCTTTAATAAAAAATTAATTTAAAAAAGAAATAATACAGCAAAATTACCCTGAGATCCTAGAAGCAGAGGGTAAAATAGAAATTGAAGGAATTCATTGTTCACCTCCTGAAAGAGATCCCAAAAGAACAACTTCCAGGAATATTATAGCCAAATTCCAAAACTCCCAAGTCAAAGAGAAAATTCTAAAAGCTAACAGAAATGAAGAATTCAACTATCAAGGCTCCATAGTCAGGATTACAGAGGATCTGGCAGCATCTACATTAAGGGCTCATAGGGATTGGAGTATGATATTCTGGAAGGCAACAGATCTTCATTTTTACAACTGATAATCAACTACTCAGAAAAACTTAACATCCTCTTTCAGGGAAAAAGATGGACTTTCAATGAAACAGGGGACTTTCAAATTTTCTTATTAAAACAACCAGAGCTGAACAGAAAGCTTGATCTCCAAGTAGAGCATGCCGGTGAACCACAGAGGGGGTTGAAGAGAAGGACTAACTATGAGGAACTTAATGGTATTGGATTGTTTGTATTCCTGCATCAGAACAAGATATTGATAACTCATATGAACTTTCTCATTTATAAGAGCTGTTAGAAGGAACATATATGGACAGGGCACAGGAAGGAGTGGAATATAATGTAAAAAGATGGAGTCAGGGGCAGCTAGGTGGCGCAGTGGATAAAGCACCAGCCCTGGAGTCAGGAGTACCTGGGTTCAAATCTAGTCTCAGACACTTAATTACCTAGCTGTGTGGCCTTGGGCAAGCCAATTAACCCCATTTGTCTTGCAAAACAAAAAAAAACAACCTAAAAAAAAAGATGGAGTCAATGGGTGATAAAGGGAAGTACTGGGAGGAAGATAAAGGCTTGAGGAAGAAGGGGCTAAGATATTTCACATAAGAGTCAAGAAAAAGCTTTTTCAATGGAGTGGAGGGGGAAGGCAAGGGGGTAATGAATGAGCCCTCATTCTCATCAGAAATGGCTCAGAGAGGAAATAACATACAGTTAATAGGGTGAGGAAATCTATCTTACCCTAGAGAAAAAAATGAGAAGAGAGGGATGGGATAAGGAGGAATGAGGGGAGGAAAGGGGGGATAGGTGATAGAATAGAGGGAAAATTGTGGGAGAGGGTACTAAGATACAACACACTTTTGGACAAGTACAGGATGAAAGGAGAGAGAGAAAGAATAGAATAAATGAGAGTAGGGAGGAATAGAGTGAAGGGAAATATAGCTAGTAATAGCAACTGTGGGAAAAATATTGAAGCAACTTCTCTGGTGGACTTATGATAAATAAGGCAACTCATCTCAAAGATAGAGCCATTGGAATCTGAACACAGACTGAAGTACATTCTCTCTCTCTCTCTCTCTCTCTCTCTCTCTCACTATTTTTGAGGTTTCTCATCTTCTTGGGGGAGAAGGGGATTTGTGTTTACTCTTATAACAAAATTATTGTAATAATATAAAATAAGTAAAACAAAATCATACTTAAAAAAGGTAACATAGACAATGAAGTAATTTCAATTCTCAAAGTATATGTACCAAGTGGTACAACATCCAAATTCTTAGAGGAGAAGTTTAATGATTTACAGGAAGACAGACAACAAAGCTCTACTGGTGGGAGACCCCAACCTCCCTCTCTCAGTTAGCTAAATCTTACCAATAAAATAAACAAACAGGAAATTAAGGAGGTGAATAGAATATTAGAAAACAAGTTATGATAGACCTCTGGAGAAAACTGAATGGGGATAGAAAGGAATATACATGACACATAAACATGCACAAAAAATGGTCATAGATTAGAGCATAAAACTTCAAATGCAGAAAGGCAAAAATATCGAATTCATCTTTTTCAGATCATAATGCAATAAAAATTATGTGCAATAAATGGCCATGGAGAGAGACCTAAAACTAATTAGAAAGTGAATAACCCAATTTTAAAGAATGAGTAGATAAAACAACAAATCATAGAAAGAATTAATTATTTCGTCCAAGATGAAGACAATAACAACATAACAAAATTTACAGAATATAGTAGTTGTTAGGGAAAATATTAGATCTCCAGTGCTTACATGAATAAAATAGAGAAAGAGGGGATCAATGAACTGAGCATGCAAAAAAAAAGAGAAAGAACAAATTAAAAATCCCCAATTATAATAAAAAATAAAAATCCTCAATTAAATGCCTAATTAGAAATTCTGAAAATTGAAAGTAAAATTAATAAAACTGGAGGGGCGGCTAGGTGGCATAGTGGATAAAGCACCGGCCCTAGAGTCAGGAGTACCTGGGTTCAAATCTGGTCTCAGACACTTAATAATTACCTAGCTGTGTGGCCTTGGGCAAGCTACTTAACCCCATTTGCCTTACAAAAACCTAAAAAAAATTAATAAAATTGAAAGCAAAAAAACTAATAAAGGTGAGATAAATTTCTAAATAAAACCATAAATTCAAGAGATGGATTTATGAAAAAACAAATAAAATGAATAGCTCTTTTGGTTAATTTGTTTTTTAAAAAAAGAAGAAAATCAAATTACCAGTATCAAAAATGAAAAAGTTCTCCTCATCCTCCAATGAGAAGGAAATTAGAGTAAAAATGTGGAACTACTTTGCTCAACTGTATGCCAATAAATTTGACAATCTAAGTGAAATGGATGAATATTTACAAGAATATAAACTGCCCAGGTCTTAAAAGAAAAGGAAATTAAACACTTAAACGTCTCTGGGCTTCAGTTACCACATTTGTAAAAGGAGTTTACTATACTAGATGACCTCCAAGGTTTTTTCTAGCTCTAAGTTTGTGATCTCAGGTAAAAAGGAAAATGTGGATTTTAGTAGATTGCAAGTTCAATAACTATTAACAATAAGATATGGCAATCAAAATAGCTAGCTCCATTTTGGCCTTCAATACTGGAAAAAATAGTGTACAAAACAAAAATATGATAACAAATCTCCTTGATTCTGCTCTCATTAGATCAAATCTGGGTACCTTGATTTTAGCTCATTAACAAATGGAAGTATATACAGAGGAAGGTGGTCAGGTTGTTGAAAGAACTGGAAATCCTTCATATAAGTTTAAGAAACTGAGGATGGCTATTCTAGAGAAGAACAGTCTTGAGGAGTTACCTGATGAAGAGTAAAGAATGACAGTTATTTTTACACACTTGTCACTTGGAAGAGAAATTTGTCTTTTGTACTTTGCTCTCTGAGGTCCCTTCCAACTCAGGGTCTGATTCCATCATTCTCTTTGATCCCAAAGGACAAAACTAGATAAAGATGGGTATAGGCATAGTTCCATTTAATTTGAGGGAAAAAAAATTCCTACCAATCAGAACTGCCCCAAAGTGGAACAAGCAGTCACAGGCTAGACAGAGGTCCTTATCTCTGAAGGGCTTCAAGCTGAAGCAGGTTTGCCACTTATCCAAAATGTCAAGTATACTTCAAGTATAGTTAGACTAGATGATCTCTGAGAGCCCTTTCAATACCTGAGATTTTGTGATTAAAGTATCTAATTTCATTTAGCAAAAGAGGATATAAAATTTCACAGCAAATATCGGAAAATGTATTAAAATAAACATTACATTTTTAAATCTGCTTTTAGACAAGAATTCAGAGGGACCTTCTCAAAGAGTTTGGCAGGCATTAAAATCCCCATTAAAATTTGGAAGCTATGCCTCTGTACTAAGGGAGATTATACACCCAATTCAGCCCTCTTCCAACCACCAGAGCATCCATGAAGCTTTCCCCAACAACTTAAACCCATGTTTCAAAGGAAGAGCTTTTATAATTTGCCTTTAATCCCTGTCCATTCTCCCCCAACACATACATATACACAGTTTTGAATAGCATTGTCACAAAAGAGGTATTTAGCCGATAGTGGAAGAGTGCATATCATTCCTATGTTATATCCCTGATACTGGTGAAGAAGAAAGAAAAAAAAGAAAAAGCACTGACATTTGTTAAATGACTTGGAGTATAGGCTTTCCCTCCTGAGATTCAAAAGAGAAATGTTCTGAGACCATGAGCAGCACTGAAATTTCATAAATGAGTTTCAGGTGTATACAATGGTGAACTGAAAAATACCTTTGGAAAAAAAAATATATATATATATAGCTGGACAGTTTCTAATTTTTCTTCTCTGTTAAAATTAAAATGGATACCAAAAAAGATATTGAATTGAGTAATAGAAAAATAAATGAGGTATTTGGGACTAGATAATGAAACTTTTGACTCTCCTCTTAGCATAGAGATGACCTGGGGGAAGGTGAGAGGGGGAGGTGCTTACAATTAAAAAAATACTGTAGATATTATCAGATATAGCTCTCATTAGACATTTTTAAATAATTGTTTTTGTCACAAAAGAGGGTTCAGACTGGAAGGGAAAGGACAGAAATAACTGTAACATATACTTAAGGCAACAATAAAAATAATAGAAAATGTAAGGAAAAAAGCTCTCAAGAATTTTTAGTTTATCATTATTCTCTTTTCTACTATATTTAATTTCAGTTAACATGGCAAACAATATTCAATTTTTTTGCAAGTCAATGGGGTTAAGTGACTTGCCCAAGGTCACACAGCTAAGTATTAAGTGTCTGAGATCGCATTTGAACTCAAATCCTCCTGACTCCAGGGCTGGTGCTCTGTTCACTGTACCAGCTTAACTGCCCCACAATTCAATTTTTACTTAACTTCCCTCTACCAAAGTAAAAAAAAAAATCTTTTTGAGGAATAAAGAAAAAAGTAAGGCTTTGTAAAAGGATTTCAAGAAGACAGCATGAGTCTTGCTATTGGAACTATTTTAAGTATTAACCTTTTTTATTCTTATGAGTTTAAGCTTTATACAGATTCCTTTTAGACAGAATTCTCAAAGTGAACTTTGAAAATACAATAGCAAGCTATCCCGGGGGATAGAAATTAAAAGAACTTAAATACAGACTTCTAAAATAATAAACTGAGTTATCATGATACAGAACTTGTTGATGTAATTTTTTAAAAGTAAAGATTCTAAATGATTGCATGCAAGGAGATGAATAGTATATCCTTTCACTGTCAGCAGTCCTAGGAGAAAAAACTGGTTTCTTGCTGCTTTTGTCTATTTGGTAGTTTTAACATAAGATAAGCTATTTGATATTTCTAAAAATATCACACTAGTATATTCACTTCTTGAATTTAACTAAACCATTTATTAATTACTTAACCATGTGTAGACCATTGTGCTAGACACTAAAGATACAAAAATGAAAATTAAAAACTCATACTCTGGGGCAGCTAGGTGGTGCAGCAGATGGAGCACCTCCTGGAGTCAAGGAGGACTTGAGTTCAAATCCAATCCCAGACCTTTAATACTTACTTAGATGTGTGATCTTGGACAAGTTGCATAACCCCATTGCCTTGCAAAAACCCAAAACAAACAAAACTCATACCCTAAATGAACTAACATTGCACTGGGAGATCAGTGGGGAGGGCAGAAGATAACAGGTAAATTAATATAAGAAATTTTGAGAAAGGAGAAAACATTAACAAAAAAAAGTGAATCAAGAAGATATACCTATACTATAAGCCTTGAAAACAAACTTAGGATTTGAAAAATCATTCAGAAAAGAATACATTACATTAATGGGGGACAGTCCGGACAAAGGCATGAGAACAGTATACAGAATGCCAATTGAGGATAATTAGTCCAATTCAGTAATGAGCCAGTAAATGACAGTAATTCATTCAATCTATATGTAAAATAGACTGAAGCTACCTGATGAAAGTCTTTAAATCTCAAATCAAGGAGTTTATACTAGAATCAGAAAACTGATAGCTTTGGCTTTATTTTTGTGGGGTGGGGCAGAAGAGTGCTGTGGTCAGTCCTATACTTTAGGAAGACTATACTGGCAGCCATGTGGACGTTAGACAGCAGAGGCTGGAGATACAAGGAAGTTAAGAGGACAATTGGAGTATACTGTCCTAGACCAGTATAAAGCTAATCAAAGCCTGAAGTATGGTGATGGCTGTGAGAGTGGAGGGAAAAAATGGAAGGAAGTTTATGTTGGTAAAACTAACTTGACTTAGACTAATTGCTCAGAAAGGGTAAGGAGAGTGAATGAGGAGTTGGCAATGACTTGTCACGAACAGAGATGATTTAATGGAACTGTTACATTCAACAGAAATAGGGAAGGCAGACAAAGCAAATTGGAAGGGCAGGGATAAGTTCCATTTGGGACTTGTGCTTGAATTGCCTAAAGAACATCCAAGTTCAGAAAGCTGGGCAACACTGGTAGGTGAGAGAGAGATAAGGTCTGGACAAGTGAATCTGGGATTTATCAGAAATAATACTGATTCAATGCAAGTTGACATTACTGAGAGAGGGTTTGGAAAGGGAAAAAGAAGGAGGATAAGCCAAGTTTTGAGGAATTACTATGGTTAGGGAGACTATGGATACTTTCCCAGAAGAGGGAAATGAGAAGGAGAAATCAGGGCATCAGAATGGAAAGAAGAGAACTGAGAGCTCAGAGGTGGAGGAGAATAAGCACTATCTTTTATTTTGTTTGGTTTGTTTCTTTTCCCCCTTTGTATCCCTAATGCTTAACACAGTGACTGGTCTTAGTAGGTGCTTAATAAAGAAAGTCTCACAAACTGACTGGGATGGGGTAATAAGCAATGTGAGAAGAAGCAGCAGGAATGAGAATAAGGAGAGGGGAAAAGACCACTGCATTTAACATTTAAGAGTTTATCAGTTGCCTGGAAGAAAACAATTTTGTCTGAAGTAGGATTCAGAAGTGATATCGGGGGTAAGGAGTAAAAGAGAAGGAAAGAAAGACATGGGAGCAAGGCCAGAGGGAATGATGGTCAAGTGAAGGATGTTTTAATGAAGAAGAGGCATGGGCATAGTATAGGTACCAGAGAAAGGATAAAGTAGATGGACCAATGACAAAAAAGAATGAATTACTGACAGAGGGTCATGCTTCCTGGGAAGACCAGTGGTCATAATATAATAATAATTAAATGCATCAAGCAGAAGGCAGAGTAGATGACAAAACAACAGGAAGAAATCTAGCAAACTTCCTCTCCCTCCCTCTTCCTCCCCAAACACCTAAAAATGAACAAGATTGAGTCCTTATTAAGATAACCAAAACACATTTCCAGCCCAGGTGATTATAGGGAGATTAAAACGAGATCTTTGGACACTGAAGCTGGGCTCTGGTCAGGAATAGACCCTGCAACATCCCAGTCCAGATAGAAACTGTGTAATTAGTGCATGAAGAAAAGAAGAAGTCCTAGAACCAACAACCAGAGGCCTAAATTTCTATAGGAAGCAGAAAAGAGAGCAGCTTTGCAACCCAGTTCTGAGTCATAGATCCAGGACTAACTAAGGAGGAGACTAGATGTGGCATTCCAAGGTGAGGTGTGGTCCCAGGACCCCAGCCAGTGCACCAGACAAGACCAGGTTCAGAAGCAAACACTCATGTGGCTCAGACCCCAGGAACAGAGTAGGGTCTCAGTTCTATCATCTAGCCCAATATGAAACCTGAATAGTCATAAACAGGGAAGAAATCCCAGACTAACAGGATAGAGATAGGAAAGGAGAAAAGAAAGAAGAGGGAGTTGGAAGGACAACAGATTAAAAGAGGGATTATTCCTAAAGAAAGCAAACTCTAAGGATACACAAAAATGTTTATAGCTTTTTTTTTTGATGTGGCAAAGAATTGGAAATTGAAGGAATTTCCAACAGTTAGGGAATGATGAACAAGTTATGGTATATAAACATAACGTAATACTACTTTAATGAAAAAATGATGATGTATCAAGAATTTGAATTAACTGATAGAATAAAGTAAGCAGAACCAGGAGAACAATATTATAAAGACAAACAACTTTGAAAAACTTGGGAACTCTGACCAATTGTGATTTCAGAGGACTCATAATGAAACGTACCTATGCCTCACACTTCCTAATTAAAAAATAATAATTCAAAATGAGCCCTTTAAAAATATATAGCCAATAAAGAAATTTGTTTTGCTTGACTACATGTGTTTGTAACAGGGATTTTGTTTTTCTTTCTTTCTCAAGTGGTACCAGGGTGGGAGGAAGGGTGGTGGTGGTCCAAAGACAAAGAAGGTAAATTTCTGCACATTGAAAAAAATTAATTTTTTTAAAGTTTAAGTGTTAAGGTTTTAAATTGTAGAATGACTAGAGATAGAACAAGAAACAAAAATATTAGAAATCAAACCTAGATCTCTATCAGCAAACTCGATACATATATGCTCATTGAAAGGGTCATTAGCTTTAGTTCAAAGGAAAATCACTATGCCCTGAAAGAAAAACCATTTTCTACATATGAAGATCATCAGGGAGCATGAAAGTGACTCCTGGTCATTATTTTATTATGTATTTCATATGTCAAAGGGAGAATCAGGTAGGTAAGGGCATAATTCCTAATTCCTCATTCAACCACAAACCATAAACTTTTTCCCTAAGTAAACCCATGCCTGGATTAAGGCCAGCTCCCATCTGTGTTTTCTTTCCTTTGGTAAAGGGCCTTGTGAGATCTCAAAAGGCAGCTGGCATCTTTCCTCTTCCCAGGCACCCAACAGCAAGGTGGTAGCTACCAGAGCAGTTGCAGTGACAACAGCTACTTAAGTAAACAATCTTAAAGGGAGATTCACAAAGAGAGATACCACTGGAAAGAAAGAGCCCAGTTGATATTGATCCTATTTTTGGGTAGAGGTGAAATGTATTATGGAAAATTAGCAGCTGTGGCAAAAAATAAACCATAACTGTCCCAACAAGACTGTAAAATTGAATGGACTGGTAATGAATCACTGGATTCTGTTATCATTAAACTATATTTCTATATGATTAGTATTCCCTTTTCCTGTATTCTGTTTGGGATAAAATGATCTACTCCATATCTGATTCATGTATACTCTTAACTTTTTAAAATAATATTTATTTTTATTTTTTTGTACAAATGATTTTTATGCATTTCTGAAATATTCTTATTTATGAATAAACAATATGGGGCAGCTAGGTGGTGCAGTGGATAGAGCACCGGCCCTGGAGTCAGGAGTACCTAAGTTCAAATCCAGCCTCGGACACTTAATAATTACCTAGCTGTGTGGCCTTGGGAAAGCCACTTAACACCATTTGCCTTGCAAAAACCTAAAAAATAAAAATAAAAAAAGAGTAAACATAATACCCCCTGCCCCCCAAAAATAGACCCTCAGGAGCAATAAGGTAAAGAAAAAAATTTTAAATTTAAATTAAAAAAAATAATAATGGGGAAGCTAGGTAGCACAGTAGACAGAGCACTGGCCCTGGAGTCAGGAGCACCTGAGCCCAAATCCGGCCCCAGATAATAATCATCCAGCTGTGAGACCCTGGGCAAGCCACACCAACCCCACTGTCCTGAAAAAGCCAAAAAACCCATAATAATAATAATATTAATAATAATGATAATAATAATAATAATGATAATAATAATTGGAGGCAGCTAGGTGGCATAGTAGACAGCACTGACTGTGGAGCCTGGAGTACCCGGTCTCAAATCCGGATTCAGACACCCAACAACCACACAGCTATGCAGCCCTGGGCAAACAATGTGCTTCAAACTGTGTTCTAACACCACCAGCTCTGTCATGGGTGGATCACATTCTTTATATTAAGTCTGTCACAAAAGCTACTTCCAAATTTTTCCACTGTTGCCATTGCTGATCACAACTCCCTCTATTTGTACTTCCCCACTACCAAATACTATATTTTCTCAGTCCTTTCACTCTGTCCTTCTTCTTAAATGTGCTGTAGGGTAGCTGAGTGGCACAGCAGACAGATCACTTGGCCCTGGGGCCAAGAGGCCCTGAGTCCAAATACCACCCCTTAGGCCCAGCATCCACCCAGCCCTATGGTCCTGGACAGGCCATCCAATCCCAGCCCCTTGCAAGAAGTAAAAAATAAAATGTGTTATATCTGACCACTCTCACCCACGGTCTACCCTCTCCTCCATCATTCACATCTCCTCCTTTCCCCCCGTCAACTTCTCTCCTTCTTACTCTAGATGTCTATACCCCATATATGCTATTTCCTCCCCGAGCCACCTCTGATGAGAGCGGTTTCCCTCATTCCCCCTTGCCTTCCCCCCTTCCATATATTTGCAATAGCTCATTGTAATAAAAAAATTTTATTATATGAAATATTTTAGCCTATTCTACCTCTCCTTTCTCTTATTCCCATTACATGTGCCTTTTAGCCACTGACTCCATTTTTACAGTTATATCTTCAAATTCAGCTCTCTCCTGTGCTTCATCTATAAAAGCTTCTTCTACCTGCTCTATTAAATGAAAAGTATTATCAGTATCATTTTTCTATGCAGGAATACATGTGGTTCATCATCATTAAGTCCCTCATATTTTACCCTTCTCTTCCACTCTCTCTGCTTCACCTGAGTCCTGCATTTGAAGATCAAACTTTCTGTTCAGCTCTGGCCATTTTAACAGGAACATTTGAAATTCCCCTGGTTCATTGAAAGTCTTTTTCCTTGGAAGATGTTCAGTTTTGCTGGATAGTTGATTCTCAGTTGCATTCCGAGCTCTTTTGCCTTCTGGAATATTATATTCCGAGCCCTACGAGCCTTAATGTAGTTGCTGCTAAGTTCTGTGTGATCCTGACTGCAGCACCATGATATTTGAATTGTGTCCTTCTGGATGCTTGTAATATTTTCTCTTTGACTTGGGAGTTCTGGAACTTGGCTATAATATTCCTGGGGGTTGTTATTTTGGATCTCTTTCTGGGGGAGATCGGTGGATTCTCTCCATTTCTGTTTCGCCCACTGCATCTAGGATATCTGGGCAATTTTCCTGTAGGAATTTTTTAAAAATGAGGTCAAGACTCTTTTCCTGATTGTGACTTTTAGGTATCCCAATAATTTTTAAATTATCTTTCCTGAATCTGTTTTCCAGATCAGTTGTTTTTTTTCAATGAGATGTTTCACATTTTCTTCTAATTTTTCATTCTTTTGGTGTTGGAAGTATTACGTCTTGACTTCTTATAAGTCAGCAGCTTCCTTTAGTTTCATTTTCCTTCTGAAGGATTTGTTTTCCTCAGAGAGCTTTCTTATCTCTTTTTTCCATCTGGCCAATTCTGCTTTTTAAACCATTCTTCTCCTCAATAACTTTTTGAACTGTTTTATCCATTTGATCTATGCTGGTTTTTAACATGTTATTTTCTTCAGTGTTTTTTTTTTTTGGATCTCCTTGAATAAGCTGCTGACTTCTTTTTCATGTTTTTCCTGGATCTCTCTCATTTCTTTTCCCAATTTTTCCCTCTATCTCCCTCACTTGCATTTTCGAAATCTTTTTTGAGTTTTGTCATAGCCTGAGCCAATTTCTGTTTTTATTGCAGTCTTTAGATGCAGGAGCTTGTACTTCCTCATCTTCAGACTGAGTAATTTTTAGATTTTTGCAAGGCAAACAGCGTTAGGTGGCTTGCCCAAGGCCACACAGCTAGGCAATTATTAAGTGTCTGAGACCGGATTTGAACCCAGGTACTCCTGACTCCAGGGATGGTGCTTTATCCACTACGCCACCTAGCCGCCCCCCAGACTGAGTATTTTGATCCTTCTTGGGATCATAGACAATGTATTTCTCAACGGTGTTCCTCGTTTTTCTCTGTTTACACAATTCCCCAGCCTGTGCCTGGTCTTGGGGTGCTTGCTGAGCTTTTGAGTATTATTGGGAAACCACCACCCCCCCCACACAAATAAGGATCTCAGTGTGTGTGAAGCTCTGTCTTCCCTCCTTGGTCTGTGAATGAACACAAGTGCACCCTTCTGCCATGGGGCTGAGGTGGGGAGCCCTGATGTTCTAAGGGGGGCCTAGACTGTGATCAGGATCTGAATGTGGTCAGAGCTCCAGAGTCCTGTTCCAGGGACAGAGGACAAATATCGGAAGTCTCTCTCCATTCCTTTCCCTTTGGTAAGCTGAGTAGTCAAGGCTCAGTTGCCTGGGGGTCCTGCTTACCAGCTGCTTCCAGGTCCTGGATCTGGGCTGCCAAGGCCACACTGCTCACTGAGTGCCCTGAGGACTGGGTTTCATGGCTCACTCTGGCAGAGGTTCCCCTTCTGATCTTCCAAGTTGAACCCCATGCTCCCCCAGGGTGTAGGTCAGGAGCCCTAGGGCTACCTCCCGGAAGCTGAAGTTCCTTTACTCTGGCGGGTCGCCCCTCTAACCCTGTGGCACAGAGCCTTTCCACTATTTTCCAGGTTACCTTGGGCTGGAGAATTGCCTCACTGGATCCCTCTGTAGGTTCTGTCTCTCAAAAATTTAGTTAGAGTCCTTATTTTATGAGTTTTGAGAGAGAGGCTCTTCTCCAGTTGCCATCTTGGCTCTGCCCCCTAACTAACTTTTAACTTAAGGAAATGCCTAGCAGTAAAGTAGATAATGGGGAATCAATCGGTCAGTCTGTATCAGGAGCCTACTATGTGAAAGGCACTGTGCTAATCTCAGAAAATAAGCAAAAGACAGGCCATCACCTCAAATCGCTTACAATCTAATGGCAAAGAAGAGGACTTGGAGAAGTATTTTAATAAGATATGGGATTTTAGCTCAGACTTCAAGAAAACTAGGGAGTTTAAAGAAATAGGGAATGATATATACAAAAAAGAAATAGGGAATGATATATACAAAATAAGTATTTTGGTGAGGGGAGGGATTTAAAAATTGGGAGAATTATACCAAAAAAAAACCTTATGAAGGATGACTATCACACAGGATGAAAAGACATGGACATGTTATAATTTCCAATAGGAGAAATACTCACAATAAAGGGCTTGTGGAACCATTCAATTATTAGGGGAAAATGTGTCATATTACAATTACTAAACTGAAAGGTACATGGAAAGGAGAATTTTATCTTTTTTAACTCTGAATCACTTTGAGACCTAGCAGACATATTGATGAAATTTCTCAATCAATTCAGAACACATCTACTTGCCACCTCCCTTGTACATTTTTGTTGATACTCCCATTGAAGACTTTGCAAACATTTTACAAATGATGTTTTTTTATACATTACTAAAACATTCTTGTTTAAGAGTAAACATAATACCCCCAAAAAATATAGACCCACATGAGCAATAAAGGAAAGAGAAAAAATAAAATTAAAATTAAGAATAATAATAATAATGATAGGTGCATCCAGGCGGACGTAGTGCAGCTAGGAGCACCTGAGCCCAAATCCAGCCCCAGACACCCAACAATCACCCAGCTATGTGTGACCCTGGGCAAACCACCCCAACCCCATTCCTTGTAAACATTTTAGAGAGACTTTACTTGTTCTTTAATACAAAGGCGCCACTCAAGCTATCCATCTCTGGCATATCTTTACTTCTCCCTCCATGACTTACCTAACTCATTCAAGCTTTAAACATGTTTTTGATGAGATCTTTGACACATTTTTCTAGTACAAAAAGTCATCAGTATCAGGCAGAAGCCTGTTCCCACATACCCTGTGCCTTTTCACTGCCTTTTGGGCTATCCATAATTATAATTCTTCCAATATCATGTCTTTTCATGAATTCCTTCCTCATAGAGCATGGCACCCTCACTGATGAGGGAATGCCAGGTGGTCCTGTGCCAGTGTCTCCCATGCAGTACAATCAATTCTAAGTTCTTCAATGAGACCTTCAGGTTGTCTCGGTATCGCTTCTTCTGACTTGCTTGTGAGTGTTTGAGATTTTTCCATAAAATAGTCTTTTTGGCCAGTGGTACATCTGACATTCTAACAACATGTAGACTGTCTAGGTTTCACAGGCATATAGCAATGAGGTTGGTACAAAGGCTCTGTAGACCTTCAGTTTGGTAGTCAGTCTAATAACTCTTTCTCCCCACACTTTCTTTTGGAGCCTCACAAATAATGAGCTAGGTTTGGCAATGAGTGTGTTAACCTCACTGTCAATGTGAACCCTCCTTGGAAAGGACACTGCCAAGGTAAATGAACACATCACTGTATTCAAAACTTCTCAATTTGCTGTAATCAATGGTTCCATATATGGATGGTGTGGTACTGGCTGATGGAGCACCTGTGTTTTCTTGGTGTTAACTATTTGTCCAAAATTTGCACAAGCAGCAGAGAAATGATCCATACTTTGCTGCATCTCGGCTTCAGAGGTTGCATCGAGTGCACAAACATCTACAAACAGAACATCATGCACCAACACTCCCTCCACTTTGGTCTTGGCTTGTAGCTTTTTCAAGATGAAGAATTTGCCATCAATGTGGTAGCTGACCTTGAGGCCACATTGTTCCTCAGTGAAGGCATTTGATAACATGGCTGAAAACATCATGCTGAAAAGCATGGGAGCAAGTGGTGACTGGGAAATCTTGAGAGCGTTTTCCTTGAACACATCTTACACGCCCACGATCTATCTGTGGGACCTATACAATGCATGCATACTGATAGACTAATTCACTGAACTACCTAGATCCACGTGCATGGAATGATTTGGATAATGTGCAGTTTGCATCTGTTTAATTTTTCATTGTGAACAGTTAGGTCCATTTCTTTCATATTATTGCTGATTACATTAAGGGCAGTTACAGAGTTCAACATGAGACAAGGTCGATTACTCTGTGCTTCCTACAGACCAGCCACTGGTGACAGATAGATAGCACAGTGGATAGAGAACTGGGCCTATAGCCACTCTTATTACCAAATGACCTTGGCCAAGTCACGTAACCTATATCTGCCTCAGTTTTCCCATTTTTGAAATGAGAATTATAAGGGCATCTTCTTCATAGGGTTGCTGTCAAGATGGAATGAGATAATATTTGTAAAGCATTTATCACAGTCCCTGGACATTAGTAGACACTTAATAAATGATTTTTTTCTCTTTACTACTCCCCCACCCCAACAAACTTCCCCAGGTACTAAGAGGCATTAATATAAGACAAAAGAAAGTTTCTACTCTTTCTCTATTGGGGGAGGAAAATAAAAGGAAATAAAAAGTGTTCAGAAAACTTGTGATTCAAGCAGGAAATCTTGTGTTTGAATATTTCATAAGATGATTGGATTTAGAATTAGAATTTATAATTGGAATTGGAAGGGGCATTTCTGTCCAACAAATTCATTTTCCAGGGAAAGAAAAGTAAAATGACTTGTCTATGATCAGCATATTGCCATATTTCCCTGGATTATTGGCATTCTTCCCCCACAGTTTCCCAAGTCAAATCTTGAACTTCACTAGTCTCTCTCTATGAATACCACCATATTTTGCTTTAAAAACAATGATGGTGATAGTAAATATTTCTATGGCACTTTAAATCTAGCAAATCATTTATATATGTCATCTCATTTGATTTTCATGACAATGCTGTGTGAGATGGGCAATATTATTACAGATAAGGAAGTGGAAACCCAAAGACATTAATTGGCTTGTCCAGTTTAGTGCCCAGTGGTGGAATAATATCAAAGTCTTTCTGACTTCAAGTCCAGAACTCTATCCATAACTGTACACCAACTCTATGCAAATTTGATAGGAGAGAAAGACAAATGGTTCAGCTGAGGCCAGATTTTGTAAGCACTTGAGTGTCAAATAAGCAATTTGGATAGTATTCTAAAAACAACAGGAAACCATTGAAAATATCTAAGTAAGGGAATATGTTAAAAGTATTTTGAAAAAACTGTTATTTCACTGAAAAAATGAAGATAAAACAAACCAAACCATCTGATCATTTTTTAAATTTTATTTATTTACTTTGAAGTTTTCAATTTTCCCCCCTAATCTCGCTTCCCTCCCCCCACCTCCCCACAGAAGGTAGTCTGTTAGTCTTTACATTGTTTCCATGGTATGCATTGATCTAAGTTGAATGTGATGAGAGAGAAATCATATCCTTAAGGAAGAAAAACAAAGCATAAGAGATAGCAAAATTATATAATGAGATAATGGGTTGTATTTTTTTAAATTAAAGGTAAATAGTCTTTGGATTTTGTTCAAACTCCACAATTCTTTCTCTTGATACAGATGGTATTCTCCATCACAGATACCCCAAAATTGTGCCTGACTGTTTCACTGATGGAATGTAAATCAGGAGTTCTTAACCTAGAATCCATTAATTTGATTGTGGTGTGTGTGTGTGTGTGTGTGTTTTGCAATTATTATTATTTTGACAAGTATATTTCAATATAATTGGCTGTTTTGCAATCTTTTGCATTTTTGGTATTTCAAAACATTATTTGGAGAAGGGATTCCTAGAATTTACCATATGTTCTTTCAAAAAGGTCCTTGACATAAAAAAGATTTAAGAATTTTCAATCTAAACTTAGAATATTTAAGCTAGAAACTTCCAGTTTCCTGATTAGTAATACCCTGCCTCAGAGGTGAGAAACTCCATACTCTACCTATTGAAAAAATAAATAAATAGCAATTCTGATACAGAAGTTGACATCTCCAACCTATTTGAACTGCCCAGGCATTCTAGAAAACTCAGCTCCTTTCTGATATCACTTGATACATCCAAAGCTCCCCTGATACAGTTTTGGTTCTATCTGTTCTTCATAGTACCATGATGCAATTTTTAGTCCCAGATCCTCCCAGATCCTGTGTGTGTGTGTGTGTGTGTGCGGTAAGGGTCTACCTCCAGTTTGGAGGACCAGATCCATAACATACCTAGTGTGTAGGCATTTCCCTTAGCCCTAGTGTAAAAAAAGCTCAGTGGGCTGCCCTAGTAATCTTCTTTATTTATCCCTATTTCTTACTCCTTTAGGTGTTAAACCCACATGTGCTCTCCCATTTTGGGATCTTCCCTTAAACATGAATAATTGTTTATAAGCACTTAGGGGACAGCATCTCAAAGGTTTTTTTTTTATTCCCAGTAATTCTCACTGTGAAACAGAAACAATATGAAATAAGTAAAGCACAGAAAAAGTCACCTGAATTCCCTTCATAAAATGAATTTCAAGTGCCTAAAGACTAACTTCATACTTTAAATATGAAATAAATATGAAATATGAAAAATCAACCTAAGCTTCACCTCTCAGGAGGAAACAATGCTATTAACAGCTGACATTTTATATTACACTTAAGGGTTCACTTGTAAGGAGTTAATAGACAGAGTACATGGCCATGAGGAGTTCATCCTAAGAGTCACTGAGACCTGGGACAACAGGTATGTCCATACCAGAGTGCTCTGAACTCAGGAAGGAGCTCTGGCCCTTCTCTCTCTTTGTTCTCCTGCCTTTCATCCTTATCTTGTTGAATATTCTCAGGAAGGACCTTTTGTCCTTATCCCTCTGCCTTTCATCCTTATCTTGTTGAAGATTCCATATATTCCAGGATACACACCTTTTGTGGCATGCCCTTTACACTTTCACAGTGCCTGGAGATGAGCAATGCTGATACAGGGGGACTAGGCTTATATATAACCTTACTCAACTATGTGAGTCAGAGATGTAGCATTTACCTGCAATAATAAACTCTGCTTATCTCTCACTGGCTGACTTTCATTATTGAATATGTGGGTCATGTCCGGTGGCGCCCTGAAGAGCTGTGTAAATTAGGCTGATGCCCGGCTGCCCAGAGTGGAACATAACATTCACTAAACACCTATATAATTATAATCTCATTTGATACAAGTCCCTCAAATAGTGCTATGATTAACCCCATTTGACAAATGGGAAAATTGAGAAAAACTAAATGATTTGCCCACAGTCACAGAAGTAGTGACTGGGGGAGGCATGATTAGTGCTCAGGTCTTGACTCCGAGGCACTCCATCCACTGCCTCAAACTGTCTATTTTGGGTCTTAAAACAGTCTTATGTAGTTCTCACTTTATATGGGAGGAAAGGATGCTCAGGGAGGTTAGGTGGACTTAACTCCAAGTCTCTGCTTTTTCTAATTTCAGGACTCTCTTCATTACACCAAGCTGCCTCTCCAAAGCAAGATCCATTTATATAGTTAGGCAATTGAGTTGGTTTTATTAGCTGAAGAACAAGATAATAAAGACATTCCATTAGAAGAAACTAAACAAAATGAAATTTGCATAGAGAAAGGCTGCTGCTACTCTTGATTACTTCAGAAAATTCCATTCATGTATTCATTCATTCATTCATTTAGAAAAAAATAAAGTGCCTACTATGGGTAATATATTGTGTTGATGCTATGATCCATCATTCTGTCAACTGGAAGTGACTTGGAAGCTTCTCAAGTTCCATGACAACTGATGATCAAAGCACTAAATTCACTAAAGCACTCTATGGTCATAGAGCACCTTCTCAATTATCTGAGAAAAATTAAGGTGTACTTGATCTATTTATAGTTAAGCATATTTTATGGACATTATCCTTGCAAATGAATTTTGTCCTTCAAAGTTGACACCTTGGGGAGACAAAGATAGCCCTTAATCGAGAGATCTTTGAAGTTTCTCTTCCAGAATTACCTGGTAAGCTAGCGTAAGAGCCACTGGAGAAAATTAGGTTTTATTTTATTATCTTGTCTCATGTTTCTTTCTCTCCCTTCCTCACCCCCCCTTTTTTTACAGCCAAAAATAGCTTAAACACCCCCTTTTCCACAACACTTGGCCTGGAATGGCTTTAAACTGGGTATCAGAAACCACTATAGTTTGCATTTCTCTAGCTCAGTCAGGCTAAAATTACCATTTAAAATTTTACAGTTTCTAGCAGCTACAGTTGCTATTATCATGGCTGATATTTGCATAATACTTCCAGTTACAAAATCCTTTACATACGTATTTCATATTTTCTTTGCAACAATCTTGTACAGAAGGTACCAGATATCACAGCAGAGGATCCCAAGGCTCAGAAAGGTTAAAAGCCTGGGGTAATTCAGCAGACCTAGATTTCAAACCTAATTTTCTACTTCCAAGTCTAGTGTTCTCTCCATTATAGAAGATTGTTGCCAAGTATCAAAAACCAACTATCACAAATTAAAACTTTCTGTATCAGAACCAACATTTTATTTTTTATTTTTTCACTTGGTATGATATAATACTCATACAACATTGGAAAAAATCTTGGAGCACACTATAGCATTTGAAGATGTTCAGACCCAGCTGGAAATCCTTTTCCTATCTCTAACCATCTGCATCAAAATTACTCACACACTTTATGGCCCAATTAGTACAATGATCCTGAATTCTTTCTTGTTTGGGGAATCAAAAAATGGAGAAATAGACTAAAATAGGATGAACTGTATTTAGGAGATATTTCATCAGGGAAAGGAAGAGGCTGCCAGGATAGTAGGCTCCCCCACTTCATAAAGATCTTCAAGCAACTACTAAAGATCCAGCAAAGAAATATCTTTGCCACCAGGTCTCTGACACTGTCAAATGATTCAACATTTTAAAATTGATATTTATTTTATCAATGGAAATAGCATTAAAGAAAAAGCATTTCCATTTGCTTTGCTGCTGAACCGTAAGGATCATGGGGTATTTCTATCTGAATTGCAGGTGTAACTTCCATATGTTAAAGTTTCTTAAGAGCCAGTAAGGGCTTACTTTTTTATCTGTATCCCCAGTCCTTGCTTTTCACATAATAAATGCTTTAAAAAATGCTTCATTCATAGATATGAACATACTCTTCACTTGTTCTTTCCAGTTCTCCCCCTACTTGACTGTTCTTTCTCAGTCTCTCACTGAGTTAATCATAAAGTCAAGGATAGATGTCCCCCATGACTGTCTTTACCTTCCCTTTTCTTTACAATTGCTCCCTTGGAAATTTCAACTGTTCTTATGGGTTCAATTATTACTGTTATTCAACTGACTCTTAAGTGTCTATTCCCAGTCAAATCTCTTTCTTGAGTTACTGCACTGAGTTTCCATCAGCCTGGTAAGGTATCTCCACCTAGATGTATGACAGGCTTCTCAAACTCAACATATTTCAAAGTAAAGTCCTTATCCATCAACCTGGACCTCTCTATTTAAACTATTACAGAGAACACTTCAACAAGATTTCCACATTGTTCAAATAGCAGATGTATGTCAAAAAGATTATTTTATGGAGAATTCACCCAAGGTAAGTGCTTATGTGGCGGTCAGAAAAAGTGATACAAGGACACTCTCAAGATCACTTATGAACTTTGGAATTGATCGTGCAGCATGGGAGACAGCAGCATAGGACCATCTAGTATGATGTGTTCTCATCAGAGAAGGTGTTGTCCTCAAGGAGCAAAGCAGAATTGCAGTAGCTCAAAAAGAAAGACAAGATGATGGGGCGGCTAGGTGGCATAGTGGATAAAGCACCGGCCTTGGAGTCAGGAGTATCTGGGTTCAAATCTGGTCTCAGACACTTAATAATTACCTAGCTGTGTAGCCTTGGGCAAGCCACTTAACCCCATTTGCCTTGCAAAAACCTAAAGAAAAAAGACAAGATGCACATTTAAAGAATTCATTTGAGTGTTCAGATGGTCTGTTTCTGCCTGACCAATGGAAGAGCATTCTGAGTTACTACTGGTCTGGTCACAGTTAGACCCACTGTAGTTTGACTCATAGTTTTTTTGTTTGTTTGTCCTTTGTTCTCAAAGAGGAACATGACATGAGGGGAAATGCCATGACAAGCACATGAATGGAATTTGACTGAGGGAGATGCTGTCACCTCACTTTCTTCTCCAGAGTCATCTGAGTTTAATAGCCAGATATGAATCAGGATGATCGAAGATGACCCTAGATGCGAACAATCAAGGTTAAGTTACTTGTCCAAGGTCACACTGTGAGGCCAGATTCAAACATCCATTCTCCTGTCTCCCAAGCCAGTACTCTACTACCGTGCCTCCTTGTTGCTAGGTGAGCATTTAGATAGAGCACCAGTCCTGGAGTCAGGAAGAACTGAATTAAAATCCAAGTCTCAGACACTTTAGCTGTGTGACCCTGGCAAGTCACTTAACCCTATTGCCCTATTTTGTGTGCGTGTGTGTGTGTGTGCATATAACAAAGTGATGTAATTTTGGTCCTCTTCAAGACTGAAGGACAACAAACCAATTATCTATTAATATCACCCACATTAATCTAATCATTTCTGATTATTTTTCACCATTCATCCCCCATGGCCAATCTTTTCTCAAATTCTTTCCATTTTACCTTGAATCTTTTACATACATATACCATTCTCTTCATTCATAAGTTACCACCCTAGTTAAAATACTTTTTTTCTTTTCTTACCTAGAATATCATAATAGTCTCCTAATTGATCTTCCAACATCAAAGTTCTCCCATGAGAACTATCTCTTTCCAATCTATGCTTCAAAAAACTGTCAAAATACCTTTCAAAATACCTGGACAAATCATGACTCTGCCATGAAACCTTTCATAACTCACTTAAGATCAGATAAAAATGCCTTAGTCTGGGATTTAAGGCTCTTTATAAAATATCTCCTTTTTCATTATTCCCCTAAAAATTACAAATTACAGCCAAACTTAACTATTAGCTTGTTCCTGATCATATTCTGCTACTTTTCTACCTTCATGTATTAATACAGGTCACTGCTCCCCCCAATGCCTTAAATGCTGTGAATCCTCATGTTCACCTTTTGAAATCTTTCTCTTTCTATGGGAAAGAGAAAAAGGAAATGGGACTCCTCCATGAAATTATATGCAATCCCTGCTCCCCCCAATGAAAGTAATCTCCCCCTCTACAAATTTTTCATTTTTCAAGATCCTTCCTTTCACCCTATGACATTCTGATTTGTCATTTGCTTCCTTATGGACCATTTTTAATCACTTTTGTACACTCTAAATTCCATAAAAACAAGGATGATTTCCTCTGGTATCTCAGAGTAGATTTTAACAATGTTTCCTGATTCCCCGCTTGTGTTTTGGGATTTTTTTTTTTTTTGGTATCCATAGTGCCTACAAAAATGACTGGCTGGAATGTAATAAATGTTGTTGATTTAGCTTTATAATTACTATAGATTATTATTACATTGAGTTGTCTTCCTAGCTCTTAATTCTGCCTTCTGAAATTATGCAGAATTAATCTATTTCCTCTTCCAAACAACCCTTCAATAATTTAAAGATAGTTATCATATCCTCTGCAAACCTTTTTTCCCAAGTGAAACATTCCCAGTTCCCTTAATTCTTCTTCACATGACATGGTTTCCTTCACTTTTAGCTACCCTAGACATTCTTATTCATCATTAACTGACAACCATCATTAATTGAAAAATAGTTGTTGAGTTCCTATTGTGCATTAAAGAAGGAATTTCAAATAAATAATATTCTCAAGCAATTTACAATCTACCATGAAAGAGAAGGAATAGATATATAATAAATAAGAGACAAGATAGTTTACAAGAAGCACTTTTTTGAGGGTTTGAACCCAGGTCTTCCTGACTTTTAGGTTAGCTCTCAGATAGGCAGAGTAGCACCACCCATAAAACTGTGTGTCCCTGGAACCAAAAAAAAATGTAACTGGGAAGTATTTAGCCAAATAAATAATAATACAATAGAAAAAAAAGGTAATGTTAACATGTGTTTTTCTAATTCTGTGCCTCACACAGGGATATTAATACATGGTTTTATAACCTCCAGTTTCTATTTGAATTTGACATGACTGCACTTTACAGCCATGCTGATTTTCCATGGGATTTTTATCATGTTTTTGTCCTTCATTCTAGAAGAAGGTCCAGGACATCAGGAAGGTGATGATATGACAAACAAATAAACTGGGTTTGAATGTGCTAAGTCACCAACCTCACTTTCTCCTCTAGTCATCTGGGTCCTGTGACCAGATATGTATAAAGATGACTGGGGATAGCCCCAGATGTAAGGTGATCAGAATTAAGTGACTTAGCCAGGGCCACTGAAACCAGATTTAAACTCCCTAAAAAAAAATAAAATAAAAAGAGTTCCTGAGTCCAAGGCCAGTACTCTATCCACTGCACCATCTAGTGGTCCTCCATGTGATTAAATGTCATACATAACCTATATTCTTCAAGAACATTAAGCCCAGGGGCAGCTAGGTGGCACAGTAAAGCACCGGCCCTGAAGTCAGGAGCATCTGAGTTCAAATCTGGCCTCACACACTTAAAATTACCTAGCTGCGTGACCTTGGGCAAGTCACTTAACCCCATGGCTGTAATATATATATATATATATATATATATATATATATATATATATATACACACACATACACACACACACACACACACACACACATATATATATATAAAAGAACATTAAGCCCAGTAGAATGGACCATATTATACAAATTGAGTGTTCTAACAATGAAAAGCTATCTTGGGGAGGTAGAAGTATCTCTTATCAGGAAGATAATCGATAACCAACCATTTTCACTGACCAATCAACAAGCATTTATTATGCACCTGATGTAGACTGTGCTGGATGCTACAGATAAGACAAAAAAATCATAAAAACCTTGATACAAGAAGTTTACATTCTAACTGGGGGGGAAGGAAATGAACATATGTGTATATATATTCAACATAAATATAAATAAGGATCTAGGTAAAATTGCAGAAGAAAATACTAACAATTGATAGGGAGTGCAGAAAAGGCCTTATGTAGGAGACAGTGCTTCAGCTAAGTACTAAAGAAAAACAAGGGTTCCAAGAGAAGGAAATAAGGAAGAAGAATTTTGTAGGCACGGGGGTCTAGAAAAAACCACATAAATAGAAGATTAGATATCCTATTTAAGAAATAACAAGAAGGTCACTTTGGTGACCAACAGATTACATGGAGGGAGTTATCTATAAAAAGGTTGAAAAGGCATTAAGGGCTCGAATATAAAGAGCTTTAAAAGAAAGAGAAGGTTATATTTAATCTAAAGAAATAGGAAATCATTAGATTTTATAGGGAGGGAGAAGAACAGTCAGTGGTCAAATGTATGCTTTAAGAAAATCATATTAGTGGGCTGGCAACACACTTAGGAAATGAAAGGAGTTTTTGGCCTCCTAAAGCATCAATTAAGATGACAGACCTATTTTGAAGTCTTTACATCTATAAAGAATTTTTGATATTCCATATCCTACAATTTGGATCCAAAAGGTTAAATGAAGGATGCAGAAGAACCATTCATTTCTTCAAAGGTATGTGGGATACTATCACTTGGTTTACACTAACTATAATAATGGATTTTCAAATGGGTCATAGTACACTAAGCTAGGTTAGACCAAGGCAGTTAAGAGGCAGAGAGGATAAAATGTTGGGCCTGCAGTCAAGACGACTTGAGTTCAAATATTGACCCAGACTCTTACTAGTTGGGAAAGTTATTTAATCTCATATTGTCTCAGCTATAAAATCAGGATAATAACAGTACTTCCTGGAATTGTGGTGAGGATCAAATAAGAATATGTGCAAAATGTTTAGCACACTGCTGGCATATAACAGGTGTTATATAAAGGTTACATATTATTATTGGGTATAGAAGAAATTTTGTTGAATTTATACTTTAAATCCCATGTATTTATACAGATGTCCCCTTCCCATATGTCATCAAAAATAGTAAAACTGTAGTATAAGGAAAAAAATAAAGAATCAGAGATAAAATACATGAGACAAAGTATTGATCACCACAGGGTTCCTAAAACCAGTTCAGATTAATGAATGATCCATGTCCAATTTGATCATTGAGTTCTGAACCTGAAATTGATTTTGAAGATGGAATCCTGTAAATCTAAATTAACTTTCTGTGGTATTTATTTTTCTCCTTATCTTATTTCTAAAAAGAAGGTAACTATTTTCAAATAATATGGAGGATATATATGGCAGTGTCTTCTTTTATTCCCAGAAGACCAGGTCCTGTGAGTTCAGAGATCATGCCCCCTACTCCTCTGGGCTCCAGATCCTTGTCCTTGCCTCCAAGAGATACTGACTTAAGGCAGCACCACTGTTCCTCCTCTTCAGTACCTAGAACAGCTCCTATAGCCCAGAAAAGAAATTTATTGACACCAAATTCTGTGGTCCTCTCAATATCAGAAACATCTATGATTTTATTAGTGGAAACAACATTGTAAAAGATGCAATAACCTCTACTTGCTAAATGCACCCAAGAATCTTCTGGACCTTTCCATCTGACTTGCAGCTAAAACTTTCCTTAGTATTGCTTTCCCTATTAGAATGTGAACTCCCTGAGAATAAAAATCTGTCTTGCTTTTTCCCTTTTCCTTTATTTTTTATTTTATTTGTTTTTAATATTCATTTTTAAACAATTCTGAGTTCCAAATTCCCTCCCTCAAGCCACCATGAAGGCAAGAATTTTGATTTCCATTGTACATATGAAATTATGCAAAACACATTTCCTTGTTTATCCATGTTCCAAAAAAAAGCAAGAAAAAATAAAGTGAAAAAGTATACTTCAATGTGGACTGAGTTGATCAGCTCTCTTTCTGGAGGTCAACAACATTTTGCATAATGAATCCTTTGAAACTGATCATTGTATTGATCAGAGTATCTAAGTCTTTCACAGTTGATTATTATTACAATATTGCTGTTACTGTTTACAATATTCTGCCTCAATTCATTTTGTATTAGTTCATATACATTATCTCTATTTTTTTCTGAAAGCATCTTGCTTGTCATTTCTCATAGAATAAATAGTATTATCCCAATCATATACTACAACTTGTTCAGCCATTCCCCAATTGATGGGCATTCCTTCAATTTCCAACTCTTTGCCATGGAAAAAATACTATGAATATTTCTGAACATAAAGCCCTTTTTTTCCTTTTTCTTTAATCTCTTAGAGATGCAGACCTAATAATGGTATTCCTGCAAGTTTTATAGCTCTTTCGGATAGCTCCAAATTGTTGTTGTCCAGAATGATTGGAACAGGTCACAACTTCACTAATAATGCATTAAGTTCCCAATTTTTCCACATCCCTTCCAGTATTTGTCGTTTTCCTTTTAGTTCCAGAGCTTTTATTTGTTTAGAAAACTCCTGATGAGGAAACTGACTGATGATAATAAATGGTTATCTGCTCCAAAGAGGTCTACCAATGCAAAACAATTATTCTTCCACAGATTATAACCTTGGAGAGATAAAAAGGGCACTCTAAAGTTTAAGTACTTGCCCAGGATTACAGTCAATATGTGTCACAGTGAGAATATATAGAAGCAGAACTTGGATCCAGGTCTTTTTAACTCCAAATCCAGCTGTTAATATACTATGCCCTGATGCTTCTCAACCACAACATGTAAGATAAAATTCCATTTTTTTAATATTTCAAAGAAAACCTTCCCAGTGCATTCAAACAATCAAAATGTTAATGTTTTCAGATATAGAAGAACTGAAAAAAGGAATGGATCTGTCATTGACTCTTGTCACATTCTACCATGACTCATTTTTTTCCTGTATGTTGAATAGCTCCTTACTGGACTTGTAAAGACCCTTAAGAAAAGACTGTATCTATCTTTGCATCACCAGCACCTAGCACAATACTTTGCATAAAGAAGATGTTTTTAAAAGGCTTATTAAATTAGGATGATGAATGACTACCACTCTGCTAAACACTTCTTTTATAGTTTGAAACAATATTTTTAGCTTTCTGAAAAAATTCCAATACTAAGTACAGAAAAATAGAAAAATTGTATTTTTTGAAATCACATGTGCAATTATGTTAGGAACACATAAACAATTTTGAAGTATTAGTCACATCTGGGAATATTTTAGAAACAATCTTCTAAGATTTGCTAAGTGTACCATGTAAGATGGTAATGACTCAGATCAAAACCGTGCATTGAGGCAGTTAGATGAAAAATCATACCCCTCTACAATCATAAAAAAATGTGATTTTATTTAAGATGAAAGGATCAAAATTAGTCAATACTTTGTGGTCAGTCATTCACTAAATGAAGCTAGATCACATGGTTCCCAGGTTCTAGGTTCCAAGAAAGTAAGATAACAGAATCTTAAACAATATCTTCAAAAGAGTATAGATAACTGATGAAGTGTAAACTCTTATAGGAATGCAAGAACATTAAGAATTATCTCAGAACTGAAGGGCTCATAAAATTTTCAATATTATGCTATATGCCTTTAAAATGTTTCAAATAACACCATGGATTTTTTGCTGTAAGCTGGAGGAGGAAAAGAGAAAGAAGAGGAGGAGAGTTCAGTTTGTTTTTCTAGGTTTAGTCAATAGGCTTGGGTGGGTTTCACAGGTAGGAGGATGGATTTCGGAGGGAATAATATGGTGGGAGGTTTTTTTTATATGCATGACAAATCCATCAGTTTTTATATCTGGCAGTGACGGAAGTAGTTTCTTTCTTTCATGAATTCCAGTTCTTCCCATTTAACAAAATCTAAGATCAAGCAGATTTACTGACAAAGAATTGTGTGACTGATCAAAGATGCAATTTCATTTCAGTGCAATCTTACACGCATAATTTCCCATTATTACAGTTGTCTTCAAGAATATTATCTTTACTTTGTAGTCATAAAAATCCATGAGTAAACTATGAAATGAAAGTGTATCATGAAAACTATGAGTATAGTTTCAAAAAATGCAGGTATAAAAATAAACTTTTCTATGTAAAGACATATTGGCACTATAAGATAAGAAATTTCTAAAGTCTTTGCTTGTATCAAATTTTAGTGTTCTATTTTTTAAAAATCCATTTTGCCTCTGGAGCAATCACTCAAGTTCTCATGTTTAGCTTATTCTGATGACTGAAAGTTTAGTAATTTTGGCAATTTAGTAATATTGGTCACCATGAGGTAAATTCTTCTTTCCCACCCTACTTGTCAAATCTCATGTGTCTAAGTTTGCAATATATGACAAAACCAGTGACCACTCTTAGGTAATTTTTTTTAATGAAGTGGGCTATGAAAATAAAAAGTCTTTAGAAAGCACTTGAGTCTTATTTATCTTTGAAAGATGGAATTTTCAGAAACAACTCCTGGAACTTGTCAAATTCTACTTTGATATTAGCTGGAAGATAAAAGAAGGAGAGTGGCCAGGGTCAGATGGAATATGGACTCATTGAACCAGTTAAATTTGTATACCTTTCTCTTCTTGACCTATAATATCCTCTTGTTAAGTAAATAATTCCCTTGCAAGGATTGCAATAATAACAGCTTGCATTTATATAGCCTTTTAAGTATTGTAAATACTTAATAACATTCCAATACATTAGAATCACCCACTTAATTTACATTTTTGTATATATTTTCATTCCTTGGGCTTCTTCAAAGTGGGATATGCCACTATATATGAAAAGTTTTTAGATCTTTGAATGAAAGCTGCTTCCTTCCATATTGTCTAATGGATAAAAGAAAAAATGCAGAGAAAGAACAATGAGTTCTGCTATACCAGGCATACACAAGTAGCAAGTTTGGGGAGACTGCAATAAATTAGCTAAGGGTGGGTTATTAGTCATCCAATGAATCTAAAATAAATGTACTCCAACACTTCAAAGATTGGTGATTATGTTTATAAAGGCACTCAGCCTTGGGGCAGCTAGGTGGCAAAATGGATAGAGCACTGGCCCTGGAATCAGGAGTACCTGAGTTCAAATCCTGCCTCAGAAGCTTAATAATTACCTAGCTGTGCAGCCTTGGGCAAAAAAAACTAAAAAAATAAATAAAGGTACTGCCTTTGCTAACACAGAATGCAACCCCTCCATAGCTTAATAGATGATCTTCAAGAATTTCTGAAAATATATAACATAGAATAGCATAGTCTTGTTTAGGAAGCAAAAATTCCTCTTGATAAGGAAGTAAAATAGAAATATTGTCTGCATCACATGTAATTTATAATCAAGAATTCAAGAAATCCAGTTCCTTACTTTGGGCACTATGAGCTGTAGGTCAAAAGTTTCAATTATAATGGAAATATTTATTAAAGAAAATGTGTTAAAATTGTTGTGAGAATCAAATAGGGTGATATATATATATATATATATATATATATAGTTGTTCACAAACCTTAAAAAATGATATAAATATCATTTCATTAATCATAGTTATAATTTGATTAAGACATATTCTCATTTTTCTCATGAAGCACAATTCTATCTTTGAAAATTCTTCTCCCAGGGAATCTATGTTCATCAAAGGGTTTAAAATAAAGGAACCAAAAAAGAATAATAAGAAGCATTATACTTTGATTGACTAACTGCTTTGTTCTATTATTCCAGAGATCTCAAGGCCACACTACAGTGATAATGAATTATTTTCCACATTACAATATAAAAAACTAATAACGAGGCTGAAAAGTTTTGTGACTTTCTAGTTAGAAGTCTAAAAGGTTATGTGACACAATGGTAACATATTGTTTCATTTCTCATAAAAAACACAACATAGATTTCTTACTCTTCAATAAAAAGCATTAGCTTCACTACATCTAGGAATAAGCATTTTCAAACATTAAAATAAAATCATATTTTCAGACAATAAAAATCTTATGGAAAAATGTTTTTGCTATTCCCTGGGCTATTAAACAATAGGTATCATCCTTACAAAAAACTGAGAAGCCTTAAATCTATGCTTTGTCTAGTAGGCAACAATTTCAATTATTTAAGCAATAGGTAATACAACTGGTGTCAAAATGCTCGGCAATTACTTCCTTAGTAATCACAGGGATTTGATTCCAGCTGCTCTGATTTTTGACACAACAGCAAACAACCTACAGGAAATGACTTGATATGGAAAGCATAGCAAGAGTAATACCAATTGTAGTTTTTTTTTTTTTAACTTTCTATTGGTCCTCAAGTCCAGAAGTATATGTAGAGAAATGGTATAATGGGTCCCATGTTCCTAAACATATCTTACTTTAAAAGTCTTTTGCAAAATTACTAAAATATGTTTTCATCACCATTCTTCCAATATTAATTATTCCCATCTTTTATCACTTTAGCCCATTTGCAGGATCTGCAGTTTAGGAAAGACAAGCAAACTAATACACTATTGGCAGAGCTATGAACTTGACCAATCCTTCTGGAAAGCAATTTGAATTATGAAGGGAAAGCAATTAAACTGTGCATAGCCTTTAACCCATAGATTCTACAGCTAGGCATATTAAATTGAAAGTAGGTCAAAGATAAGAAATAAAAATTCAATAAACATTAAAATATCTATAGCACCACTTTTTATGGTGGCAAAGAACTGGAATAAAGAGGAGATCATGATCATTGGAGGATGGCTAAAATAAATGTACATGAATATGATGGAATACTACTGCTAAAGGATTATTATAAAGAATACAGAGAAGCATGGTAAGATTTATTTAACTTGATGTAATCAAATAAGCAGAACAGCAACGCAATGTGTGCAATGATTATAATTATGAAAAAGGAAAGAATGACAAAAAAAATCAAAGGGCAGCTAGGTAGTGCAGTGGGTAAAGCATTGGCCCTGGAGTCAGGAGGACTTGAGTTCAAATCCAGCCTAAGACACTTGATAATTAACCTAGTTGGGTGATCTGGGGCAAGTCACTTAACCCCATTACCTTGTGAAAACAAAAAAAAAATCAAAAGCATATACTATATGACCAAGTTTGGTCCTGAAGAAATTTTCAGAGGCTATAGATTCATAAACCAATGCACCTACTATCAGTCTTGACAGATTTGTTGGTTATTTTTGCTGGATTGCTTTCTCCCTTGCTTTCTTTTATTTATTCTTTGCTATAATGGTTGTGTCTCTAGGTGGTATACTGAGGGAGGGAACATGGTACAGAAATTAAGGCAATGTAAAATAAAATCAATCAAATTTTTACAAAATCAAAACTAAAAATATCAATATTTTCTGAATTTGTGCCATAAATGGTTTTTAAGTCTTGATATAGAGAAACTGCCTGTAGAAAACACATTTCTAGAGTACTACTTATTAGTATCTAAATTCAAAAGCAGAAAAAACCAAGAACTAAGTACTCACTGAACTACAAGATAATACTTTGTCTCCCATAAATTGGGTTGGTAACCTGAAATAAATAGACTTGAAGCCAGAAAGACCTTGAATCAAATCCTGCCTCTAAAACTGACTAGTTACGTGTCTACAGGAAAGTCATTTAATCTTGTTGAGCCTCAGATTCCTCATCTACAAAACAAAATTAATACCTCTTGGTACTAGAGACACAGAGTTGTTGTGAGGTCTCTATGAGATAATGTTCATAAAATGCTTTAAGGCAGGTGAATGTAAGTTATTATTAATAGGTTGCTTATGATTATTTACATATGACATAAAGTTGGGCCATGTGGTCAAAGACCATGAGTAGTTCTCATTTCTAGACATTCTTTTATCATCTATTCAATAATCTTTTATGGAGCATATTTTTACATGATACAAGAGTTTATCTATAAAGAAATCAGGGATTGCAGTAGAAGTTGCCACTACCTGATGTATGTCCTGGCCAAGGTCTTTATAACATTTCTGCCCTTCTCATTGCATCCAAGGCAATGCTTCCAAATCTTTCAGACCACTTATTCATAATAGTTGCTTTTAGCTGTTGTACCATTTCCTACACAGAACCCATTCCACAATATTTTCAGGGGAAAGAGGTCACAACAACAACTAGATCAAGCCATTACACTAGTCCCCAAGACCCTTGTCCAAGAGCTCCTAATTTGACTGAAGTCATTTTATCTCCAATCACTTGTCATTTGCACAAGAAAAACTGAATTAAACACCCCCCCAATCCTTTCCCACTAAGCATACACATTAGCTTAATAAAAAATACACCATAAATGTTTGTCACAAGTAATATCACTTCCCATGCTATGGTGCAAGTGTGTCCAACACCTTGTCCACAGGTCGCAGGCAGCCCTCAACATCTATCTATGCAACATTTTTACATTTTATAATTATACTTAGTGATAATATGGGTTATGTTGCAGTCACAAATATTAAATTCTGTATGTACCCCTTGACAAGTTTTTGTTGGGTAATATGGCCCAGAAGAACTAAAAGATTGGAAAGAGCCTGAACATCAGTTTGATATATTGCAGCTCCCTTAAGCAAGTTTCCCAAGCCTTATCCTAATAGTTATACAAAAGCAGATACATCCTGTCAGCCAAAGCCCCTGGCATTCTATCTTAGAAAAAGCAAATATTAGCTTGACAGGAATTATAGACTCCTTAAGCTCTACAGAAAGTCCTAACTGACTCCAAAACCAAAGCCCCTTAACCCCAGCAAGGCTAATTATACCAACTTCATCGATCCTAATCAGGTATTATGGAAAAGGCACTTTGAAAACCTTTTAGATGATAAAATGAGGTTCATAACAGTTAAGTGATTTACCTAGTGTGTGCTCTGATATTAGAGGATCAGCTGTATTATTAGTCTTTTAATGGAATCCAGGGGCCTAAATTCAAGAATGACACTATTTACCTTCTCTGTGGTATATACATGGCTCTGTTTGTAAGCAATCAAATATTTATTATAAGCCTATTATATACGAGGTATTTTGCTAGTAATATAAGCATAAAGAATAAAAAAATTCTTAATACTGAACTGATATCTGTCCAATGACAACCAGTCATCTACAGTTCCTATCCCTACTGACAATCAGACAAGGATATACTATAGTTTCCTCTTCCTTCACCATCCACATCCCAGCTCCTGTCTTGTCAATCTCTTTTAGAGATGTCCTGCAAGGCCATTTTGGGAGAAAAAAATCATCTAATCAGTGTGGGAACAACCCAACCATGAAGTAATTACAGATGATGTGATTTCATTGCTTCCTTTTCTCAGCACTAAGATCCTGCTAATTAGTAATGACAAAATTCATTGGTTTACTTACCCCTTCATCTGCACACAACTGGATAAACAAAGATCACTGCCTATGACAGACACAAGCCTCAGCTTGTGTCAGTTCAGAACAGGGGCTTAAAGGATTAGACATTTAAAGCCAGAAGGGATCTTAGAAGTTACCAAGAATATCTGTCCTCCCACCCCCCCATTTCATAAAGAGGAAATCAGACAAGAGAAGTTAAAGCTCCTTTCCAGTAAGAATCTAAATTGAAGCCTGAAAAATATGAGGTTATTTATAATCTAAGATTGGAATGGTAAATTACAGTGTCATGATAGATTGTGAGATGTCCTTTACTTAAAATTTAACCAAAAAAAAAACTTTTGACAATGTTTCTTACACATTTTTAATAGAAACAATAGAGAGATGCAGACTAGATGAACGTATCATTAAGTGGGCTGGAAAAATAGTAGAATGTTCAAATTCATAAAAGAGTCATTACTGGTTTCTTGTCAACTTGGAAGTATGCTTCAGTGGAAAGGCTCAGGGACCTGTGCATACCTTTGAGCTGTTTAACAATTTTATCATAATCTAGAAAGAGATAGACTGTAGAACAAAAGTTAGAATTTCAGAAAGGCTGGGCCAAATTCTGTAAAGATTTGGGGCTGAGGACTAACTATCCTCATCACCCTGTTTGGGTGGTACAGTGGACAGAACAATGAGTCTGAAGTCTGGAAGACCTGAGTTCAAATCCAACCTCTACTAATAACTGTATGAAACTCAGAAAGTCACTTTTCCTCTATCTATTTCAGTTTCTTTATCTGGATTCCAGAGTTATTGTGAAAATCAGATAAATAATGTTTGTAAAGCACTTGGCACAGGGCTCCCCCCCTTTCCTATCTTGTTTTTTAATGACATCAAGGTCTCTTAATTTTCCTCCACTAAATCATCATCTATGCTTCACCCCCCAACTATGGATTTATAAGACTGAGTCTTGTGCCCTCTTCTATCTCTACACCACGTCTCTCAGAGCTCATCAACTGCCATAGATTCTATTATCATCTCTAAGAAAATAACTCCTGTATCTATTCAAACCTAAACCCTCCACAGAGATATACACTGATAGTTGGTTACTTCTCTACTGGACATCATATAAGCATCTCAAACTCAACAAAATCCAAAGGTAGGGTAGCTGGTAAGAAATGTAGAGAAAAAGCTAGGCTGAGACCATTCCATTCCTTCAATAGAGATTCTGAAGTCCATGGCCCTGCCCCCTCTAGCCAAAGGGTCCACTCAGAATGTCAGACAGTACTGATGAGATATGGATATCACTCATAGTTTCCATTTCCTCACCATCTAGTCACTCTTCAGCATCTTAAAATAGGCCTTTTTAGCCTATCATTTTGGCTAAAATGGCTTTTTCCAGGCATCTTTTCTCAGTCTTCATCTCTGCATTTCTGATAGTGTTGGCCTCCTTAATCAGTGACAGTGCACCTCCTACCTGTCAGATCACTTCTTCCTTTGATGGATCCCTGTCTAGATTCTTCCCCCTAAAAGTCTCCCAAATCTGTCCTGGACTTCCTTCTCTCCTCTACTTTGTTACTCATGGTAATGCTAACAAATCCCTTGCGTTCAATTGTCATCTTTATACTTCCAACTCCTGATTCTATGCATCCAGCCCTCATTTCTGCTAATATTTCCAAAAGCCTAAGACAGCATTCTGAGTCAACACCAGTTGCCTTGACTCTTGTCTTTCCACTGGACTCCAATGACTCTGGAGAAGAGCGAGTGAGGCTGATGACTTTGAACACTGAGCAACTTTGAGGTTAATGACTGCTGGAAAGGAAAAGAAGGGGAGGGGAGGGAAGGGAAGGAAGAAAGAAAGAGAAAGACAGACATCACCCTCATGGTGTCACTGCTCTTGTTTGAGAATGATGGACAAACAACAGCAATCTAAATTAGGACTCAAACCCATGTCCAACGCACTATCCTCTATACCATGGGATTTGGAACAGCAAAGGCTGCCCAAATGGGCCTTTCCTGCCTTAGTACGATTTGACAGGCAACAACAGGGAGCAGGTCTACTTAGCAAAGGAAAATGCCCAATTCTGCCATTCTGGGACTCTAAAACCCCTTCATGTTGCTATGCACATTTGATTTCTACTCTTGACAGGTATCTAACAACCCATACCAGAGAGAAAACATTTCCAGAACTTCCATCTTGTAGTCTTAACAGGTCACCAGCTATGCATCATATCACTTTGTCCTCCTTGGGTCACTTTCTCCAGAACCTCAAGGATTGCTTCAAAGCTAGGATGTATTCTCTCTCTACTCTCTCCAGTTCTGAACCATGATCAAAGTAAATATTTCATTATTATCTTGAAGGGATATGTCAATCTATTCCCCTGTCTTCTCCACCTCTGTTGTAAATTTGAATGTATGTTGTCTCACAACAATAACAACTAGCAAATATCTAGTGCTTACAATAATCCTGGAAGTTTATCAATCCTCAACTTTGTAGCTGAGGACGCTAATACAAACGGATGATAAGTGACCTGTCCAGAACCACACAGCTGATAACTATTTAGGGCCAAATTTGAACTCTAGTCTTCCAGACTCCACACACCTCGAGTCAAAGCCAGTTTATAAAGAGCTTTGAGTGATAGATTATTTTACATCTGATCCTGGGATTAAGGGCATTGAATAGAGATCTCACAGCCTGACTTGCACATTAGGAATACTTGACAGCTGAGTGGATGATAGAACTGGAGGTAAACAATGCAAACAAAGGGCAACTGACAGAGCCTATGCCTAAGATGATGAGGTCATACCTCAAATTCAAGATGAAGAATTTGGACATCATTTGGTGGTAAATGAAACTTATCTTTTATGCAAATGACTCTCAAATCTACACATTCAGCCTTCTCTCCTGTGTTCCAGTCCTACATCTCCAGAGATCTAGATCTCTATAGGGAGTCCTATAAGCATCTCAAACTTGATATGGCATCTATTATCAGGTGGGGTTCAAATCCCACCTTTGAAGTTTAGTACTTGTGTAGGCTTAGGGAAGTCACTTATCCTCCCCCCTCAGTTTCTTCATCTGTAAAATAGGAGAGCTGGTATCTGAAGTCTTGTTTAGCTCCTGATTTATGATGACTGAGTGATTGATTATTAAGTGATTGAGTAAGTGATCATGGTGGTTTAAGATCTGCTAATGATGGTTTGTAGCTAGAAGCAGCAAGGAGATCAGGAGCCCACTGTAGTAATTAAGTCATGAGGCTATGAAGATCCAGATTTTGGTAGTATTTGAAGCAGGGGGGAATGAGATAAATCTGAAACATTTCCAAGGAAGAAGCAATAGGCTCCCTCACAGAGAAAGAACAAAGGAGGATTCAAAGAAGATAGAGAAGTATGTTCCACAAATTCCACTCCTCCTGGTGGTTGTCTAGCTTATATAAGACTTAGCTATTTTAATTTAAGGACTACATGCCTTACTTAAAAAGGCACAGAGTTATTTACAAGGTGGCTAAGGTAAATAAATTTCTCTGAATGAAACATTTCACATTATTTTCCCCTATCTTTTTTTATTTAATCATGTTATTGTTGTTACTGAAGCAACAAGTAGTAGGAGTCAGAACCAGAATCTTTGACAAACCTTGATTTAGCAAGTGCTTATGAACAGAGACACCTATCACCCCTACTTAAAATTATTTCATTAGACTGCATCAAAATTTTTAAAACTTGTTTTAAAATGTAAGATATACTTGAATCTTTCTTTTTTTCATTCCATTGAGTTCCACCTAGATGAATCAAAGATTTAGTTAGATTATAAGTGACTAATCTTTAGGGCAGGGATTCTCAACCTTTTTTGTGTCATGAACCCTTTTGACAATCTGGTAATAACCTATGGACCACTTCTTAAAATAATATGTTCAGGCATAAGATAAACTACATAGGACTACAAAGAAAATGAATTATATTAAAATATAATCACTTTTTTTTAAAAAAATTCACTATACCCTAGGTTTTGACCCCTTGCCTTAGAAATTTATTTATTCACCCAGACATTCATTTATTCAATGCAAATTTTTCTACAAGGAAAAATATTGGGAGAGGATAGAATTTCAATAAATTTTCCTGCCTTTAAGGAATTTAGCAAAAACATAATTAATTAATAAAACAACAGTGAATGAGAGAAGTTGCTACAAATAGAAAAATCAGGCAAAAACTTTGTGAAGTAAATTGCTTTTAAAAATCTTGTTTGTTTTTAAAAGGATAGCTTGGGGACTTTTGTGGCCCGAGTCAAGATAACAGAGGAGAGAAATGGCACAGTTAAACCCTCCTCAAATTACTCTCCAAACCATTTTAAAATAATGCCATAAACTAATTCTGGAGTAGCAGATGAAACAAAAGGTCAGAGGGAGGCATTCTTCCAGCCCAAGAGGACTTTTCCTAGGAAACTATGAAAATGAATTTATAGTGGGTTTCTCTGATAAAGGCCTTATTTCTCAACTTATGTAAAGAAATGAGGCAAATTTATAAAAATAAGAGCCATTTCCCACTTGAAAATATTAAAAGATATGAACAGGCAGTTTTCAAACCAAGAAATCAAAGCTATCAATACTCATGTGAAAAATATACTCTAAATCACTACTGATTAGAGGAATGCAAATTAAAACAACTCTGAAACTACCATTTCTATTAGATTGGCTAACATGAAAGAAAAAGAAAATGACAAACTGGGAGAAGAAGAGGATGTGGAAAAATTAGGACACTAATATACTGTGTTGATGGAGTTGTGATCTATAACCATTCTGGAAAACAATTTAGGACTATGCTCAGAGATATAAAAACTGTGCATACCCTCAAATTCAGCAATATCACTACTAGGTCTGTATCCCATAGAGATCAAAGAGAAAAGGACTTATAATGTACAAAAAATATTTATAGCAGCTCTTTTCATTATAGCAAAGAATTGAAAATTGACAGAAGGTCCATCAATCAGGAAATGACTGAACAAATTGTATAATATGATTGTGATGGAATACAACTATGAGTCTAGGGCAGCTATGTGGCACAGTGGATAGAGTACCAGCCCTAGAGTCAGGAGTGCCTGAGTTCAAATCTGGCCTCAGACACATAATAATTATCTACCTGTGTGACTTTGGGCAAGTCACTTAATTCTACCACCTTGCCAAAAAAATAAATAAATAAAAATTTAAAAAAAAGAAATAATGAGCAGAATGGTTTCAGAATAAACTGAATATATAGAGATATAAATTCATGCAAAGCAAAGTGAGCAGAATCAGAAGAACATTGTTCACAGTACCAGCAATATTTTAAGGATGATCAACTGTTAGAGACTTAGCTACTCTGATCAACTCCAAAGTACCCATGATGAACAATGCTAACCACCTCCAAAGAGCAAACTGATGAACTGTGAATGCAGACTGAAATAGATTTTTTTTACTTTATTTTCCTCCTTTTCTCGTTTATTTTCTTGTGCAACAGTCAATATGGAAATATGTTTCATATAACTTCATATGTATAATTAATTTCAAACTTCTTGCCTTCTAAGGAGGGGGTGAGCAATAGGAAGGAGAAAATTTGCAATTCAAAAAAATTTTTAACAAATGTTAAAATGTTTACATGTAATTGGGAAATATTTAATGAAATAAATATATGTGTATATATGTACATATTATAACATTAAACAAATGCATGGAAGTAAAGGAATACAGGGCATGCTCATTAATTCTATGCTTCAGCCAAGCTGGCCTCTTTGCTTTTCTCTAACAAGCCCAGAGTATTCTCAACCCTGACATTAGGCACCCTCGTTTTGTTTCAAAGTGTCTTCTCCTTTGGTGTCACCTCTTCTAAAATGATTTTCCAGAAAGTGACACCCTCAACAAAATCACTATATATTTATTTGGCATAGATCCTATATAAAATTTATCTAAACAGAATGTAAACACTTTGGAGGTGAGGACAATCTCACTTTTTTTTTTATCTGTAGCTCCTAGTAACTCTCACAGGGTTATATATACACTGATGCAAATGAAGAAGCAGGAAAAACAACATACACAATGATGACAATAATAAAAATATAAAGAACAAAACAACTGAAACTAAATGCTGCAATAATACAATGACTATACTTGTCTCCAGTATATGTAGATATAGATATTATATATATATATAATACATATGTGTATGTATGTGACCACAAGTATGCATGCGCACACACACACACAAACAAAGCATTTCCAGTTGGTAACTCCTTGACTCCAGATACAGCTCTATACAATGTGTCATCAGCTGTTTCTAATAATTAATACTATCTTAAGAGAGCACCTAGTTGCCCAAGATGAGATTGGAATCTCCAGTTCATGTCCAGTTTCTAGTTACTGAATAAACTAGAAGATATAACTTCTGGCACTGCATCAGCAAGCTTTTTAAAAATCCATAAAGCATAGGAAAAGTCAAAATAAGTTAGAAAATGATCTTTCTAAGCTATGAACTAGTGAAGTTGAGTCCCAGCAAAATTAAAAGAATGTTTAATTATCTGCAACATATATAATATATATATGTAAAAAAATAAAAGTTGTGATCATAGATTAATCTCTAGAATTTTAGTCTAGTTGGTGGATTGGTTAAGAAAATGCTATGAAGTTTACCTAAATTTTGGCAAAAGGAAAAAAAATTAGAAAGTCCTCTTCTTGTAGAAAAGGAGAGATATGGGCAAGATGATAGCACAATTGGGTAAATCTGAAACTAATTGAAAAGCCTGACCCAAAGAGTCATCATTAATGATTCTTAGTCTCCAGGGGAGTATCCCAGAGATTTATAGTATTCAACATTTTTATCCATGACTTGAATTACCAATCCAATTTGCAAAAAGACAAAGAAAAGGTAGCTAATAGAGTGGAGAGAACAATCAAGTTACAAAATGATTTTGATAGGACAGAACACTAGCAGAATATAATGACTCTTAATGAAAGTAAAGAAAAAGCTTACATCTAGATTAAAAACATCAATTTCACAACTCCATTAAACTTAGAGATGAAACTTTTCCTTAAACTTCAAACTTTTCATAATAAATCTTGCTCCAAGGATTTATTATGAAAAGCTTAAAATTTAAAATACTTACAAGTGCTTTCCCTCCTTCCTGATTATCAACACCACCATCAACCCCCGCCCCCAAAAAGAGGAACTTTTTCTTTGGACTCTAAACATCTTTGCAAATACTTTAGCCCCCCAAAGGAACTAGTGAAACTCATACCCACCAGGAATGGATAATGCACTGCTCAGCAAGTCCTAGGAAGAAAGCTGATAAATAAATCCTAAGCATTAACATTATGGTTATCATTTTCCACTTAAAAACTTGGTCCTTTTAAAAATGTTTTTAACTTCATTTGCTTTTGGAGTTTAAAACCATAAAATGGCATTCTCTTTAAGTATTTTCACAAGGACTTTTTAAAGTTCAAACTTGGAAGAAGATCATTGAAATTCAGATTTCAAAGTTAGTTTCCTGGTCCTTGGAAGGAGAGGGGAATAGGAATCACACCTATCAAAAAACTAATTAGCTCTTCAGTTGTTGATCCTAAAGTGTTGATTCTCTCAAATAAAAGCTAAAGTCACACTTCTTAACAGGATGTGCGATAGCGGAGAAAGGAAACGGGGGTCAATTTTAGGCTTCTGATGTACATTTCTACTCAATCAGATATATTCACACATTGTCTAGATATAGATATGTGAAAAACAAAACAAACAGAAAAAAGAATCCCTATTTCTTAAATAAATAATAAAATTACTCTCAATCACAATGAGTACTTTTAAAATGCCATTTGGTTGCCCAGGCAGATGGTTTTGTAGTAGTGAAGATAGAATAGGAAAGACCTTTTACAGTGCTAGAAAATACAATTAAAAAAGAAAAACTGAGCTAAGTAATCTCACCATCAATAACAGGCCGAAGGATATCTATTCCATTACACAATGGAATAGGTTCTAATTTGTCCTTAAGACTAATAAAGAATGTCCTGAAAAGTTCAAATTTGGCAGGGATACCAAAGCTAGTGCACAAGAGCTTCAGGGCACTGCCATGGCTAAACACTGATTTAGAAATCAATCATTTCAGGCAGAGAATGGTCCTCTTCTTTCACATACATTTCTAGACACATAAAGGCCAGCCCCAACTTAGGGACTACTACTTCCAAAACAGAACACTCATTGAATCTGGCCTATTAAGCCTTCCACTAATATCCATTCCCAAGACTTCTAGGGAAATTACTGGTCTACTTGAGAGCTCCTCCAAGTCGTCATCTACAGCTGGTCTCTCCAGTGGGCTAGCCAAGGAGGAAGGCAGGCAATTGTGTCTTGTCTGTGCTATTAAGAACATAGGAGGAATTGAAGATCAGTACGTGGGTGTTACAGACAGAAGAGCTAGGAAGGGTAGACAGTAACTTAGGTAAACCAAAGTTTAAAATATGATTTTTTTTTACCCACTCAGTGCCTAAATAATTATTCACCCAGAGGAAAAAAAAATTGTAGGTGTCTGATGGATAGGAGATAACTTATTCCTAAAACTATTGCAGAACCATCAGTAAATCAATAATATGCATCAAGTCATTGCTTTCCCTATATGCTGCATGAATTCTATTCCTGTACTAAGACACCACTCCAAGTATAAGAAATGCTATGGTTTGATGGTAACAGCACTGGACTTGGTCAGAAGACCCAGGGGCACAACCTTTCTCTCTTACTTTACTAGCTATATAGTAATAGAAAGTTATTTAACCCAGTCTAAATCTGTTTTGTTTTCATCAAGAAAACATGTCAAACCCCAACTGCACTGTTGTAGGGAAAATACTTTCAAAACTTCAAAATTCCAGGGGCGGCTAGGTGGCGTAGTGGATAAAGCACCGTCCTTGGAGTCAGGAGTACCCGGGTTCAAATCCGGTCTCAGACACTTAATAATTACCTAGCTGTGTGGCCTTGGGCAAGCCACTTAATCCCATTTGCCTTGCAAAAACCTAAAAAAAACACTTCAAAATTCCATATAAATACTGATTATTAGCATATCAAAATGGTCCTTATATATCTATGATTTTAAGGGGTTTAGAGTGCTCCCATATAATTGAGTGCTATATTTTGTCAAAAGTTTTTGTTTCCTGATTGTGTTGATACAATTATGTGGTTTAGGGTGCTTTTATTTTTCATTTTTTTATTTTTCAGGGCAATGGGGTTAAGTGGCTTGCCCAAGGCCACACAGCTAGGTAATTATTAAGTGTCTGAGGCCAGATTTGAACTCGGGTACTTCTGACTCCAGGGTTGGTGCTCTCTCCACTGCATCACCTAGCTGCCCCTGGGTGCTTTTATTTTAAGAATAATTCTATTGCTTTATTAATTTGAATCACCATCTGGTATAAATCCAATTTATTAAGAAAGCTGGGGGGTTGGGGGGGGGTTCAGGTCTGAGAAGTCAATGCCATTCCCATCCCTACTTAACATATAAAGAAACTGAAGCCCTGAGAAGTTAAATGATTTGCTATAGTCATATAAATAGTGACGGGATGAGGATTCTAACCCAAATCTCATATTCAAAATCAAGTATTCTTTCTAGTTTACCATGGTTGCAATCTTTTTGCTATAGATTTATATTACAATGTACATCAGTATTTATTCGTGATATTAGTCTATAATCCCTTTTCTTTTCTCCTAGGTTATGGTATTCAGATCATAATTGTTTCATAAAATGAGTTTTGATAGTGTTATTTCAGTTGCTGAAGGTAAGTCATGTGCTACAATTGATCTTTACATGCTTCACAGAATGTTCTAGAAATCTGTCTGAAAATTCCTTTATAATCTGTTCAATTTTAATTTCTGAGATTTCATTTAAAAATATTTCCTATCTTTTATTGGAGTATTTTATATTTTAACTAATTATCCATTCCTTTATCTCACCAGATTTGTTATTATATATGGTAGAATCTGAACTTTTTTTATTGGGAAATATCTCTATTCAATTTTTAATTTTGGTAATTTGAATTACCCCACCCCACCGCTATGCAACCACTCACCTTTCTGGTTGACTGGCTCACTGGAGAGATCAAGTGAGGGATGGGAAGTGGAAGAATTTCAAGTCAGTTTAGTTTCCCTGTAGGTCTTGGGAATGTTATCAGCCAATGAGTGTTCAATTAGGGAGAAGAGTAGGTCCTTAACTGATGTACGGCTTTTTGTGTCTTTAGTTTTATTGATTTTATTAATCTTTTCATGGAAAGAGCTTTTAGTTTTACTTATCATTTTATAGCTTATAATTTGTTTTTATCTATTAGATCTTTAGTTTCCAAGTCTTCTTTTGTTTCCTCTTTTAAATATTTTAAATTTCATGTTCAATTCATGAATTAATCCACTTTTTTCATTTTTTGATGTGTTTTAAGAAAATTTTTTCCTTTGAATAATGCTTTAGCTACTCCAGAAACTCGGGTATGCTCTCTCATTATTATTCTCCTCTTTGAAATAGCTCATAATTGCTCTGAAGAGTGTTCCTTGACCTACTAATCATTTAAGATGTCATTAAAGTTCACACATTAAGTCTACATCTTTTACTCATACTCCCAGTATCACTGTTTTTATTGGACTGCAGTTTTAAAGACTAGTTAACATTCCTACCTTTTGAAGTTTATTTATAGTTTCTCTGTGCCCAAGCATATGGCCTATTTTAGATAAGGTACCATAAGATTCTAAGCATATTCTTGATGTTCCCATTCAGAACACACTGCTAAGTCTTTCAAATTTAACTTCCCCCACAATTTGTTCCAATCTTTATTTTCCTTGTGTTTACCTTACTGTTCTATTTCTCTAACTCTCAAACAGAAACTTTAAAGTATCTTATAACAATTGTGTTACTGTCTTTTTTTTTCAATTCAATTATTTCCTCTTTTAATTTTGATGCCCTGTTATTTGGGGCAGCTAGGTGATGCAACAGATAGTATAGGAGGGGAGGGGGTGGACAGGGGGAGTGAGTCTTCATTTCCCTGTGAGAATCATCTTCCTGAGTTCAAATATGACCTCAGACATTTACAGGCTGTGTGACACTGGCCAAGTTTCTTAACCTTCTTTGCCTCAGCTCTTCATCTGTAAAGTGAGATTTAGAAAGGTATTGCAAACTGCTCCAGTATCTATCAAGAAAATCCCATAAGGGGTCACAAATAGTCTGACGTGATTAGAAACAACATTTTTTGGAACCCATTTGTTTAATAATGATATTGGATCACAGTATATGGTATCATTAAGCAAAAAGGCTTCCCTGTTTAATAGCTCTCTTGAGACTGCGAATTTTTACTTTTTTGTTTAATAGAATACTTACAACTCCTTCTTTTACAGAATGCCCTGACACAGCAAATTTTAACTAAGTCATTCATTTTGATTCTATATGTTTCTCTACTTTTTATATGTATTTCTTGTTTGCAGTATATTGTTATACATTTTCTGAGTTGTTTTGGATTTTTTAATCCTTCATATTTAGGATTGTGGTAGTTTGTTTTGTTAGGTAGTTGAAATTTGAGTTATCTTTTGCTATTTCTTTTGTTTTGATTTTGCCTATATCCTATTTTATTTGGCATTTTCTTTTGTTCTTTTGAATTTTTTAATCCTTCACATTTGGGATTATAGTTGTTAGGTTGGAATTTTGTTTTCTTTTGCTATTTCTTTTATTCTTATTTTACTCAAATCCTATTTTATTTAGTACTTTTATTGTTAGATCTACTACGGCTTCCTTTTTGCTCTCTTTGCTGCTTTCCCCACTTCTGGATCACTGCCAGGTCCTGGGTGAAAGGGGTTATACAACTCAATTAAACTATGAACTATGCTATGAAGGACTACCCAAGTTGGACAGGTCATAGTGGAGAGTTCAGACAAAAAGAAGAAGGAAATGGCAAAACATGCCAGTATCTTTGCCAAGAAAACCTCTTGGATGGTATTAAAATGATAAAAGATATGACATCAGAAGAAGCATCCCTCAGATCAGAAGATATCAAATATGGTATTAGGGAAGAGGGAAGGATAACTAAAGTAGCACCAGAAAGAAGGAAACAGATGGACTAAAGGTAAAAGTAAGCTCAGAAGCAGATGTGTCTGGTGACAAAAAGCAAGTCTGATACTAATAAAAATCTGGAAATGTAAGGTGCACCAAGCTAGGTAAGCTCATGGAGATGGAAAGTTTAAGCACCAACATCTTTAGTATTGATGAGTGACTAATTCAGGTGATCACTATATATACTACCATGAACAAGGATACCTTAAAATAGGGCTACCCAACTTCACTTTTTTTAAAAATTTTATTTATTTAAGGTAATGGGATTAAATGACTTGCCCAAAATCATACAAGCCAGAAATTATTAAGTGTCTGAGGCTGAATTTGAATTCAGTACTCCTGACTCCAGGGTCCATGCTCTGTCCACTGCATCACGTAGCTGCCCCCCCCCCAACTTTACTTTTAAAAGGTTTTAATGAAACAACAGACCATATATTTTGATTTGGCATTTTAATGAGAGCTCTGGTACCTTGGTTTCATTTACTTAAGCATTTAGTAAATCCACAGGCAGGCCACATAAAATTCCCCTGCAGGATGCATTTTGGACATCCCTGCTTAGAAGAATTGGAGTAGTTCTCATAGACAAGAAAAGGGTGAAAAAAGCAGTATTTGGGTATAGGCTAAAAAATGAGCCACTTAATCCCATTTGCCTTGCAAAAATCTAAAAAAAATGACAGTGATAGCTATTTGAATCCAAGGCCAAGTATTTAACATTACAGTAACACAAGTCTATGCTACAATCATTGATGCTGAAGAGGTCAAAGTTGATCAGTTCCATGAAGAACTATAATATATTCTAGAAATAAAAGCAAAAGAATATGTCACATTCATCATAGGGGACTGAAATGCTAAAATAGGAAATCAAAAGATACTTAGATTAACAGGCAAGTTTGGCCTTGGAGTAGAAATTTTTGTCAAGATAATTCCCTAGTCATAGCAAATAATCTTTATCAACAACCCAAAGACAACTCTACACATAGACATCACCATTTAAGCAATATATAAATCAGATTATATACTTTTTAGTCAGAGATGAAAAAGCAAACGAGACCTGAAGTTGACTGACTCAGATCATAAGTTTCTTATTTCGAAATTCAGACTTAAAGGAAATAGGGAAAGCTATCACACCTAACAGATATGAGCTAAATAAATATCATTCCTTAGAAATATGAAGTGAAGGTGATGAATAGATTTAAGGGATTGGGTCTGGTAGATAACTACCTGAAGAATTATGGACAGAGGTTTGTGATACTGTACAGGGAGCAGCAAAAAAAAGAACTAAAAGCAAAATGGTTGCCAGATAAGTTCTTACAAAAGCTGAGGTATGAAGGAAAGCAAAGGGGAAAGGAGAAATGAATGCAGAATTCCAGAGAATAGTAAGAAGAGATAAGAATGTTTTCTTAAATGAGCAATAAAAATATAGAACAACAGAATGGGAAAGACACTAGATCTCTTTAAGAAAATTAGAGACAGGGCCGCCAGGTGGCATAGTTAGGACGGCTAGATGGCATAGTGGATAAAGCACCGGCCTTGGAGTCAGGAGTACCTGGGTTCAAATCCGGTCTCAGACACCTAATAATTACCTAGCTGTGTGGCCTTGGGCAAGCTGCTTAACCTCATTTGCCTTGCAAAAAAAAAAAAAAATAGAGACATCAAAAGAATGTTTCATTCAAAAATGGGCACCTTTAAAAGATAAAAAAAATAGTAGTTTCTCAAAAGAACTTTAGAAGAGATCAAGAAAAGTGACAAAAATATAGAAGAAATTTACACAAAACTGATCCTAACTTCACCTATAACAATAATGGTGACCTAGAACCAGATATCCTGGAGAATAAAGGAGCCCTAGGAAACATTGCTAACAACAATAAGGTTAAGAGAGGTAATAGAATTCTAGCTGAGCTATTTAAAACCCTAAAATAGTATGTTCTTGAAGTACTGCACTCAATATGTCTGGAAATTTGGTCACTAGATTGGAAAAGATCAATCTATGTCATAATCCTAACGAAGGACAATGCCAGAGAACGTTCAATTACCTAACAATTGTGCTCATTTCACAGGCCAACAAGATTATGCTTAAGATTCTGCAAATTAGACTTCAGCAATATATGAAATGAGAATTACCAAAAGTGCAGGTTGGTTTTTTAAAGCGTCAAAAGAACTAGACACCAAATTGTCAATCCATTGACTGGATTATGGAGAAAGTAAGGGATTTCGGGAAAAAAAAAACTTATTTTAACTATAATAGAGCATTTGAATGTGTGGATCACCTTAAAATGTGAAAAAGCCCTCAAAGAGTCAGGAGTTCCAGATCATCTCACTTATCTGCTGAGAAAACTGTTTGGGGGTCAAGTCATGATAGGTAGAATCAAACATAGAGCACTTGATTGCTTTAGCTTGGGACACAAATAAAACAAAACTGTGTATTGTCACCTTGTTCATTTAATTTATACACAGAGTACATCATGTGAAATGTCAGACTAGATAAATTAAAAGTTGGAATTAAAATTGCCACAAAAATATCAATGATCTCATATTTGCAGATGATACTGCGCTGATGGTAGAAAGTGAAGAATTTAGAAGTCTCTTGATGAGGGAGAAAGAAGAACATAAAAGCTGATTTGGAGCTTATCATTTAAAAAAAACCTAAGATCATGGTGATGGTCCCATTTCTTTTAGCAAATAAAGGGAAAAGAAATGGAAGCAGTGTCGGAGTTTATATTCCTGAGCTCAAAAGTCACCACAGAAGTAACTGAAGGCATGATATTAAAAGATGCTCATTTCTTGTAAGGAAAGCTATGACAAATCTGGACAGCACACTAAAAAGCAGAGATATATAATCTTGCTGACACAGGGCTGTCTAGTTGAAGCCACGGGTTTTCCAGTAGAAATGTATGGCACTGGGATCTGGATTATAAGGAAAGTTGAATTTTGCAGACTTGACACTTTCAAATTGTGTTGTTGCTGGAGAAGACTTTTGAGAATTGTTTGAACACCAAGGAGGTCAAATCAGTTAATACTTAAAGAAATTAGTTCAGTTTACTCATTGGAAGGTAAAATACGGAAACTGAATCTTAAAAACTTTGGTCACAAAAGGAGAAGACCTAACACTGGAAAAGACCCTGAAGCTGGGAGAGACTGAAGGAGAAAAGGAGGAGAGAACGGCAGAGGATGAGATGGACAGATAATGTCATGGAAGCAATGAACTCATATGAGCTTGGACAGACTTTGGGAGACAACAGAAGCTATAAGAGTCTGGCAGTCTATGTTCTATGGGTCACAAAACAGTCAGATTCAACTATGAACAACAAAACAACTGTTCCAATTCATTTGACCTTTCCCAAGACCTTTTAATTCACTTACATGTAAATTGTTCATTTCTCTACAACTCTTTACTTTTCCTTTTGACTCTTCCCTTTCTTCCCAAATAAGTAAATGGTTCAGACCTTAGCTCCTCTTCCAATATTTCCCCCAAACTCATAACTGAAGTAACATTTATTTTAAGGGACTCTTTTTTTTTCAAGAAGTTTTTATCTACCTTGTCTTTCCCTTTATTTCTATAGCTTTCTAATATATTTTTAATTCTATAACCATAGTATTTCCCTTCTTTATTCTATGTCCCATATGAGAAATATATTTTCTAGAGGTCTATTCTAATTCATTTCTATATTAGGGCATTTATAGAACTCATCACATCCTTTCTACCATTTGTTTATTTTCTTAATTTAGTCCACTTGGTTTAGAATTTTGTGGACCTCTTTCTATTTTGTCTCATTCCTAGAAATATTAGCATGTGAAGGAAGCAGTGAGTTGTGATAGGATTCACACTACATCCAAAGTTATAAAGCTGAATATTTCTTATCCTTCTTATGATCATTCAACCCTCCTTTTATTTATAATCCTGGATTTATATTCCCTCTAACATTCAAGGAATTATATGCCCCAAGTCAAAGATATAATTCCTTTCCTGACATAGGATATAGTAATGTTCACAGAAAGTAATGTCCCATTTCAACCATTTCCCCATTAAGTGAAACACATTTATTTACACACATACACCCCTTCCTATATGAAAATACTACATCATGACATCTTTTAATTTTCCTTTCTATTTTGAGATCCATTTCCCATTCCTTCACCTATGCAATCCCAAAGAAGAAAGGCCTTCCCCTGGTCTCCTTTCTCTCCCAATCCCAGTCATCAAGTGGTTTAAGAAAATGAAATCCTTTTTTTCTGCTGACCTGAAGTCTGTGCAGTGATACATCCTGAACTCTTCAGGAGTCTGAAGCCACATTTGAACTCAGGTCCTCCTTAGGGCAAGATCTCCCTCTACTACACCAGTATAGGGCTACCTCTCCCCCTTATCTTGACTCTAGCTTTGATGCTTTCCATCCCTTAATGATCCTTCTATCATTTACTCTTTGTTCCACTCAAGGCCCTGGAGAAATCTGAAATAATTTATTTCTTAATAAAATTTTATATTCAGAAATCTGTAGTAATTTTTCTTAATAATTGCATTTTTAACCATTTCTGTATTTTTCTTGTTTGGAATGGTTTTTCAGGAACTAATTTCTCAAAAGCTATTTTTTTTGTTGAAGGTATTTTTTTTTATTAATGCTTAGTCATAATCTTGAAGAACATGTTCTTTGAAGTTTCATCTTAAGCTCCTTTGCTTTTGCAAATACCCTATTCCAATACTGCATTTGACTTTTCAGTTACAGAATAATCTTGGGTATTTGACTTGTCATTCCTTCATAGCTGAAGTTTCAAATAGGGGATGGGGATTTTTCTCCAATCACAAGCTGTGGAATTGTTCAATTATTACTTATCTAAATTCAAAAGTTCTAGAAATCTGGGGAGAAAGTCAGATTTTTTAATATACCATATTTTTGTTGGTGGTTTGTGATCCTAAATGTTTGTCTGCATATCCCATTTTCTACAGAAACTGCTTTAGTTTGAATAGAACTTGTTATTTCAAAACTTCTGTCTTTTGCTTTTCTTACACATATTTTTGAGTCCCCAAACTGTTAATTTTCTTTTTCTGAGGCTTTATTACTTTGCAGAGATTCTCTATTATGTGTTCTCAGTTGTCTATTCCGTTGCTTATTGGTTATTTCTGGTTTGAGAATTCTGATTTCAGGCCTTATTTATATCTCAATTACTTTTTATTATAAGTTCTTTTATCTTTTGAACCATTCTTGAATTTTTTGCTCTTATTTCATAACTTTAAGCGAATTTACAGATTTTTCTTTTTTTAAATTTATTTATTTTCACATCATAATAGTCTTGTTTAAAAGTAAACACAATCCCCCCCCCCCCACAAAGAGAAACCTCAAGGAAAACAAGAAGAAAAATATTTCAGTCAGTGTTCAAATACCATCAGCTCTGTCTCTGGGATGGATCACGTTCTTTATCATGAATCCATCAGAGAAGTTGCTTCTTCCCACAGTTGCCATTGCTAACTATTTTCCTCCATTCTATTCCTCCCCACCTCCATTTATTCTAGTCTCTCTCCTTTCTCTGTCTCTCCTCAAAAGTGTGTTGTGGGTAGCCAGATGGCACAATAGACAGAGCACCAGCACTAAAGTTAGGAGAACCCCGAGCCCAAATCCTGTCCCAGACACCCAATAATCACCTAGCTGTGTGACCTTGGGTGAGCCATCCAACCCCATCACCTTTCAAAAAAAAAGTGTGTTGTATTTGACTATTTTCTCCCACTGGCTTCCCTTTCCTATCACCTAGAGCCCCCCTTCCCCCCCTGTTCCCTTTGTCATATTTTTCCTCTCCTTTTTCCCCACTAGGGTAAGAGTGTGTATGTGATTCCCTCTCTGAGCCATTTCTGTTGAAAACGAAGGCTCACTCATTCCCCCTCGCCTTCACCCATTCCACTCCACTGCAAAAAAGCTTTTTCTTGCCTCTTTTACATCAAATATCTCAGCCCATTCTTCCTCTCCCTTTCTCACAGTAAATTCCTTTTTCACCCATTAACTCCATCATTATATTGCACCTTCATATTCAGCTCCCTCCTGTTCATGTCTATAAATGCTCTAACTGTTCTTATAAATGAGTTCATATGAGTTATCAGTATCTTCTTCCCATGCAGGAATACAAACAGTTCAACATCATTAAGTTCATTATAATTAATCTTTCCCTTCCACCCTCTCTATATTTCACCTAAGTCTTGTACTTGGAGATCAAACTTTTTGTAAAGCTCTGATCATTTCAACAGGAAAGTTTATAAGTCCCCTGTTTCACTGAATGTCCATCTTTTCCCCTGGAAAAGGATGTTCAGTTTTGCTGGTTAGTTGACTCTTGGTTATAATCCAAGCTCTTTTGCCTTCCAGAATATCATATTCCAGCCCTATGAAAACTTAATGTAGACACTGCTAAATCCTGAATAATCCTGACTGTACTGTCACAATATCTAAATTGTTTCTTTCTGGCTACTTGTAATACTTTATTTTTGACTTTGGAGTTCTGGAATTTGGTTATAATATTCCTGAGAGTTGTTTATTTTTTTGGGGGGGGGTCTCCTTCAGAAGTTAATTGGTGGGGCTGCTAGGTGGTGCATGGGGCAGCTAGGTGGTGCGGTGAATAGAGCACTGACCTTGGAGTCAGGAGGACCTGAGTTCAAATCCAGTCCCAGTCACTTAATAATATCCTAGCTGTGTGGCCTTGGGCAAGCCACTTAACCCCATTGCCTTGCAAAAAAAACTAAAATAACAAAAGTTAATTGGTGAATTCCCTTAATTTCTATTTTACCCTCTGCTTCTAGGATCTCAGAGCAATTTTTCTGGAGAAATTCATGAAAAAATGAAGTCTTGACTCTTTTCCTGATCATGACTTTCAGGTAGCACAGTAATTTTTAAACTGTCTCTCCTGGATCTGTTTTCCAGGTCAGTTTTTCCAATGAGATATTTCATGTTTTCTTCTAGTTTTTCCATTCTTTTGGTTTTGTTTTATAGTTTTGTGATTTCTCACAAAAGTCATCAGCTTCCTTAGCTCCAATTCTACATTTGAAGGAATTATTTTCTTCAGAGTTTCTTAGCTCCTTTTCCATCTGGCCAATTCTGCTTTTTAAGGCATTCTTCTCCTCATTCATCTTTTGAGTTGTTTTTTCCATTTGCTCTAAACTATTTTTTTAACATGCTATTTTCTTTGGTATTTTTTTTCCTATCTCCTTCACCAAGCTGCTGACTTGGTTTTCATGATTTTCCTATATCTCTCCCATTTCTCTTCCCAATTTTCCCCTCTACCTCTCTTACTTGATTTTCGTAATCTTTTTTGAGTTCTACCATGACTTGAGACCATTTCCTATTTTTCTAGGAGGCTTTGGATACAGAAACTTTCACTTTGTTATCTTCTGAGTGTGTATTTTGATCTTCCATGACCACAGAAATTATCTTTGGTCAGATCCTTTTTCTTCTGTTACTACTCATTTCCCTAGACTGTGCCCTGATTTTAATGTACTTCCCAAGATTTTGAGGGTTTTTCAGACACCTCCCCAAGGACCTCAATTCCTCCAAAATTTTCTGAGAGGCTCTGACTGCTGTCCTAGTCTGTGAATGGCCACAATTACTCCCCTCTGCCCTGGAGCTCTGAGAAGGGTCCCTGCTCCCTATGGCAATGGGGAGGGGAGCCTCAGACTGCAACCAGGGTCTGAATATAGACAAAGCAATAGAGTCCTGTCCCAGGGCCAGAGGAGAGACCTTGACAGTCTCACTCACCCCCTTACCATCCATAAGCTGAATGTTCTGGAACAGTTGCTGGGTGGTTCCAGTTCCTGGGGTGGGGCTGCGCTAAGGCCCCCACTGGACCAGACTCTGCACTCACTCTGGTGTGGCAGTTTTCCTGCTGACTTTTCAAGTTGTCCTTGGCAATCCCTGGGCTGAGAAGTCTGGAAACCACTTGCCCTGCCACAGAACCAAGCACCCCCCAGGGACCCAGGCACCCCACTGGCTGTTCCTGGAAGATTGGCATTCATTTATTCCAGTGTGGCACCAGCCCCCATGGAACAGACCCTTCCCTCAGATCTTCCTAGTTGTCTTGGGTCAGGAAATTGTTTCACTCAGTTTCTCTGGGGGTTCCACCATGCCAGAATTTGGTTGGAGTCAAAATTTTAAGGCATTTGGGTTGTTCTGGAGTAGAACTTCTGGGAATTCCTGCCTCCATGCCATTATCTTAGCTCTGTCTCCTAAATTCTTTTTCTTTTGTGATGACTTTTTGTCCCTTTTTCTTACTATATAGTACTTATTTAATGTTATGATATATTTTTACATATTTTTTCCTTCGTTTTAATGATTATCACTGCAAGTTTATTTAAGAGCCAGGCTTTTCCCTAGTCCTCTTCTCTTATTCAGCCTTTTCTTGGACTCATGCCAGCTTGTTCTCAGCCTTGCCCTTCAGCCTTTGGCTGCTGCCCCACATTTTCTACTAATGAAACTTACTTATTCTCTGTCCAGAGTAATCTCTGAAGAGAAGACCAATTTCACTAGTATCTTAGTCCTCTTTTACTTGGGAGAGAAACCTTTTCTTTTCCAGTAAGTTATTCTCTTTTTTTTGGGGGGGGGAGAAAAAAGATGGTTGGATACCCCTTTTTGTGGTTTGGTTCATATATTTCTTGAGGGGAATGGGGATTTTCTACCATGGGAGGATCAGAAAGGGTCCTTGTGAGGCTGCTTACATTGTTTATAGTTGGCATTACCAGATAAACTGAGAGTAAACATGATATATGGGTATTTTAAATATTCTAGTTCTCCAATGACAGTCAAAAAGGCTTTTACTTTGTGCAGCATTTTTGACATTTTATCCTTTTTCATTTTTAATTCTATGGTTTTAATGTATATATTTCTATGTGAGGTTGGGGATCTATATGGAAAATAATTCTTCCCATCTTGTTAATCATATCATTCTCATTTGTATACTCATGTTTTTTTAGCTTATATAATAAGCAAATGTAAATGTTTTTTTCTCATTTTCTATGTGAAAAGTGGTAAGTTGATTAGAATCAGAAAGACACTAGGAACTACTAAACAAGGAGAACTACCACCACTGAGAAAGAAACTGGGCCTCAAAAAGCATAACTGATAATTCTGGAGACACAGCTTCCCATTTTTCCCAATCTTGCAACCTCTTTACCATTAGTGTTATCTGTCCTTCTGTCTCAAAGAAGATCATGACATCAGGGGAGGTGATGTCATGACAAGCCTGTAAATTGGATTTAAGTGAGGGAGGGCTATACAAAGTCACCAGTCTTACTTTTTCCTCTGGAACCATCTGGGTCCAGTGGCCAATTATGCATCGGACAACTGGAGAAGGCCCTGGATGCAAGGCAACTGGGGTAAAGTGACTTATCAAAGTCACACAGTTCGTAAGTGTGTGAGGCCAGATTTGAACATTTGAACAGTTTGTGTGTGTGTGTGTGTATATATATATAATTCTTTGATACATAACTACAACTTAGCTCAAATACTTCTACTCACTGAAGACTGGCATAAACCAACATCATCTTGCATTTTTGAACAATTTTTAAACCACAGCTTACACCGCAATTAAAAAAAAAAACACATCATTCCTGGAGGATTAGTGAAATATCACTGTAGAAAGATAATATTCAAATGTGCTTAGTTTTCATTATGTTTAAAAATCATCTCTTATCATTTTTATTCCATATCCATTATGATCATTTTTCTTTCCTTTTTCTATGCAGAGGCCCAAATTGTTGATCCCTGATATCTATGAGAATCAACTAAACTGAATTACAGTCATTATTCCCAGAGTAGGATTTAAATCAACACTGACATAAACAGTCCAATCTAACAGTAAAGAACAAGAAAAGTCATTTCCCTGTCTTGGAATAGTCTAATGAACACTTTAGACCTATAAAGAAAATAGAAGTGCAAGAGAACAATGTACTCAATGATAACAATCATGTAAATCAGAGGTGTCAAACATACAAACACTCTAGAATATAACTTAAGTCAAATTAAATCGTAATTGGGGAAATAGTTAACAAACTAAAAATCCATCAGAGACCATGTTAATTTTTGTTTTTTCTAAGTTAAAATATCAACTGTTGTTTCTCTTTAAGTCTGACACCATTTAATAATTCAATAAAAACACTGAAAGACATGATTAATTCAGGTTATTATAATCATCAAATGTGGCTTCAGACGAATGCTATAATGTTGGCAGATGTAATTGATTTGCCAAATTTTTTCTTAATTGTTTTTGTTTTAAAAGGAGGGTTCTATTTGGAGGAGGGGGTAACAGGAAGTGATCATTTTTAAAACATAATTTTCAGAGAATAATACAGGTAATAATGCAGAACATTACACAATAAATCTTTTTTGGAAAGAACTTCCATTCATGATGATGAATGTAGAAAAGATTAAATTCCTGAATAATGAGTGAAATCAAATTCATACTAACTTCATTATATAAATAAAAATCTTTTTTGCTTGTATCTGTTTGACTCCCTATTATTTATTCTGTAAATTTGACCACTTGACCTCCCCAAGAAGTCATTATCAACAAACCCATGCTAGGAAAAACATACAGTCAGCAGCTGTGACTATGACCATTACTTCCCACAATTGAGGGCAGATGGCCCAGCAGATGATTTTGGCAGAGTCTGACCAAATGTTAACTGCCTAATGAAGGCTGTCACATCACAACTATCTGATGGTAAATGTACCTAACCTGTAAAAATAGCTGTCATTTGTCAAAGCTTCCCTCTGTGGCCATCCTTGCCCTGGATCAGCAAAAAAGGTGCTCGGTGTCATGGCCCAGTCTCTTTGTGATTTTATCTTGCAATTCTCCTTTTATTTGAAAGGTGAGCTCCTTGAGATCTGAGAACTGTCTTTTCTTTTTTAATCAGTACCCACTCTGATCCCTGTTTGCATACAACAAGCACTTAATAAATGCTTTGCTTATTTATTTAGCAAAAAAGATACATAAAGCTCTTCACCTGATATGGTAGGGGGGAAAAAAGGCATTGTAGTAAAGCAGTCCAATTCTTGCCATTATCATATATATCTTTTAATTTAACATTATGTAAGCTGTTAAGACTGGGTGGAAAACATTTAGGAATGAAAAGCTTACCTGAAATATGAATTGAGTTTATCAACAACCAACCTAATGCCCCCAAAACTGATATACTGCTTCAAATAATAATAGCTAAAATACATGCAAGTGGAAACTCGAAAACAGTTCTTCTAAATTGTTATCCCTAACAATTAGCCTCACCATCTGATGTGATTATGGTCATTTCTGTAAGTGATAAAAGCACATTTATTAATCTTGTAAGCCTCCTAACTGCAAGCTTTCTTGTTCCTCCATACACACACACACACACACACACACACACACACAGAGACTTAAGTCAATTGGATATTTGCACAATCCCTAAGCCTAGTGGTAATGCTTACAGCGTGAGCATTTTCAGATTGGGGAAAAATCTTCCCCTAAAATTCACCCCAAACTTCCTATGGATTGCAAAGTCAATCATAGAAAAAGAATCCACACACTTGTCACTAAAACATGAATCCAGAGCAATGTTTAAAAAAACCCTCTTACACAGGAGCTGCATCTTACCTTGGTCTCAGTAAGGAAAGAGTATTGATTCTGAAAAGTCAATTCAAACCTGGGAGCTGGAAGGCTTCACAAAAGCACAAACAAAAAGAAAGCTGTATCTCCAAATAATTCCGCCTTTGCAACCAAAATCCTGCTTTGGAAATCTATTATTTTTGCAAATCTATTATTCTTTCAGTGCCAACAGCAATCAACTAATCAATAGAAAGGAGCCTGCTTAGTACAGAACTGCTAGCATTGTGTAAATGCATATATTTTATTCACAATTTAATAAATATTTGTTTAATGAAGGGGGGGAGACAGACTTGATTTCCCTTGCTAACCTCTGCATGGGTAATAGGAAAAATAAAAGGAGGTACAGGAAGATAGTAGGGAAAGAACAGAATCAAGAAAAGGAGTTAGGCTTTTCAGAGGCTTGCATTAAGCTCAAGATCACCTGGCAATATTACGTCACACCCAAAAAGCTGAGGTTCCTTAAAAGTGGATCCAGGGACACAGTCACCACCACATACCTAACGTGCAACTTTTGCTGTTTAGGTACAACTAAAGCACCATGGCTGGGTTCAGCTACCACACCCTGCCTTTTAAAATAGAAGCCCCCTACATCTCCCCAGAAATAAGACCGGTGGCGGTGTGACAAGCCATCAGTATTACAGCCAGGCAACAAGAATTTATTTGGTATCTCCTTGTGGTATGCCAAATATGCTTTATAGAAAGTGTAAAAATGGTCTCTGCCCACAAAGAGCTTACAAAACAGCATGCTTATAACTAAGTATATATATAAAATATATAATTTATATAGACATATATATGTAATAAATAGTAACTGATATATGATAAAAATACAGAGAAGATAACTAGTAATCTGAGAAAGGAAGGCACTGGGGGAGTGAGGAGGAGAGAACTAAGGAAACTGGACAGATCTCTACAAATAATGGGATTTGAACTTAGCCCTGAAGGAACCCAAGGGCACTAAGAAGTGCAGATGAAGGAGCAGAGCAGTCTTGTCAGGGAGCTAGCCAGTGGAAAGGCAGAGAGAGGAGTGGAGGTATTCTGTTCAAGGAACTCTAAGTAGCCCAGCTTTTCTGGATAACCGAGTATGTGGAGGGGAGTCAAGTATAAAAAGAAGAAGTCAGTTTATGAGAAGCTCTAAATGCCAGACCTTAGTCTTTACTGATCATGGAGAAGCTAGGTAGCCAATGGTACCCACTGACCTTAACTTTAGAAAAATCACCTTGGTAGCTAAGTGGAGACCAGTTGGAACGCTACTGTAATTGTCCTGAAGGGGAGTGATTAGAGCCTGAAAACAATTCCAACCCCACCCCACCCCAGGTCACAGGAAGCTCCAAGTGAGTCAAGAGTCAAGGTTGAAGGAATCTGCGTAGTAGAGGACTGGAAGCTGCAAACCCATGAAGATGGCACTATTTTCTAGAGTGAATTAGCAAGGATACAATTATTCCTTTCATCTGTCTCCATTCTTTCAAAAGTCCAGAATACAAGAGCCAAAGCAAATCCTGCTGTGGTCATACTCTGCTAGATCAGACAGCATTAATATAAAAAGGAAGACAATGAAGAGGGGTAAGGAGGAAGTCACATAATACTGACTCTCCTGGGGTCTTCCACCAATTTTGCAGTGGCCAATATGGAGTAATCTCAAATCAACCAGTAGTTGGATACTTACCGTGTACACACACACATCCACACACACACAGTAATACTTTGCAAAGAACCAAAGGTACAAGCTACAGGGGCACTGATATGATAGTCCTTCTATGTGGGGGACTGGAGCTGGACACCTCTAGGAGAGATCATCAAAAGTATTATCAATTGGAGGAGGAATGAGAAAAAGAGGAAAAGAAGAAAAAGAGAAAATAATCTATATCCTAGCTACAGCCTAAAACCATATATCTCACAGATCTTATTCTATACTTCTATTTCCTAAGAAGAATGTTGCTTATAAAGGCATTTACCATAATAAAAAGGGGCAGTTGGATAACAAGATATATGTAGATGGTGTTCTGAAATGCAACAAACATACCAATGTTGCAGAACAATAAGAATGCAATGAAATAAAACACAAGTTAAAAGAGTATACAGCATGGCTAGAAACTTCTTGGAAATAGCTGGAATGGGCAGTCTAATTTGGCCTACAGTGGTGAAAAGTGGAGCAGCTTTTATTTTTAATTAAAGCTAATGAGAAAACAGTGGATATCAAAGATATGGTCAAAAGGTCACCAAGATCTATACATACAGGTGGCGATCTCAAGTCAGTGAAGGTAACTGAATCATAGAATCTGAAAAGAGACTTTGTAAGTCATTAAGTCTGACCACTCCCTTTCATTTTACAGATGGGAGTGGTTAAACTTAATGAAGAAGTTAAATTACTTGGCCAAGGTCACACAAGCAGTAAGTGATAGACTGAATTTGAAATTAGGTCCTTTAACTTCAAATCCAGTTGTTCACATATTTCTGGAGACATTAAGAAAGACTTAGACATTACAAACCAGTTTTTCAAACCATATCCACCAATGATCAGCAATAGTTATCAAAAAGTCATAGTATATAGCTCAAAGATGGATACGTTTAGCCCTAACTAAGCACCTAAAAGAAGATTAAAAGAAAGAAAGGTAACAGACAAGTAATAGTTTTGATAATTTATGAATGGCAAACTTCATTACAATATTTTGTTAGATTCCTGATCACAATTCTACAGTTCTAGACCCTCTGTTGGGAAACTACAGGCTGACTGTGTAGTTCCTCTTGAATGACGAGTTGTTTTACTGTTCCTTGATTGGAAACGGTTATTCTGTCTGGATCCTCTCTCTGGGGGCAGCCAAGCCTTACCTCTCCCCAGGTCTTCGGTGGGCAGCCCGACAGGGCCGGCGTGCTCTACAAAGAGAGTCATAGGCCAGAGGCAAACAAACAGGCAGCTTTATTGTTCTAACTTCAAATGATTACATCTCAGAATCCACTGAATCCTCCTCCAAATTCTCTCTCCTGCTCCCTACAATTATACTCTTAGCTATCAGCAAAAATCACGTGAAACAGCACCAGATTCCAATCAAGGAACAGCAAACCCACGTGAAATAACAAGTTTCCAATCAACAACAGTTTCCAATCAAGGAACAGTAAACAACTCGTGATTCAAGAGGAACTACAGTCAGCCGATGGTCTCCCAACAGACCCTCCATGGTGTTAATATAGAAATGACTGTTGAAATATTTCAGTCTCAGAATAATTTGATTCTATGTACAAGATGGCCTTATCATAGGAAAAACATTTTTAACATTAGACCATGAAACAGCAGCCTACTTTCAGGGCAAATGGTACGCTGTAAAACAAAGACAAAAACATTACAGCAATTGTAAACTCAGTATCTAGTATCCTTTCATTTGGTTGTCTCAATTAGTAATATTTTTTAAAATGACTCATTCTGAGAGGAAAAGGACATGGGGAAGGTGAGAGTGAGAGAGAGAAAGCAAGGGGAAATGATGTAGAGTGTTTTCAAAGCAGGTCTAAGTACTCCAGCTAGGAATAATGGAATAGGACCCCCGATTCTATTTTATTGACTTTCAGAATCCAGGCCATGATTAAGAGGGACAGCCAAGGGCATTTATATTGTGCTACCACAAGTGAATTCTTAGAGGGGGGAAAGATGGGCCAGAGTGAAAGCATTTGCCAAGGATGTTTTCCGTTAATCAAGAATGCAAGTCAGAGGTTCAATGATGATCGCACACCATCTAAGTTCCAACCATAAATAATTCCAAATAGTGATCTAGTGACATTATTCCCATGTCCTGCAGGCAGCTTTCAAATCTTTGGTTTCTGGGGGGAATATGTTTGAAAGTCTGAGCGGAAAGGCCATGTTGACAATCAGTCCCCTGAAAGACAGATTTGGGTGACCATCATGTCATAATTGGTGTTGAAATGCTGAGATGCCCTCACTGACAATTTTTCCATTAAGAAACAGACTTGAATATACTGAGAGTTGTTACTTTGTCTCCAGATATCACATACTGCCATTCCGTCCAGCATTGCTGGAGTGCCTCACTGATTCAAGAAGGAAAACCATACACAAAGGCCAAGGACTCCCACACATCTAGACCTTCACCAAAAGTCCTGTTTCCTATCAAATCAGATCATAGGAAGAAATGGTTCTGGAAAGGCAAGAAATGGGCAAGTCTTGCCACCATTAGCTCGGTTGGAGCAGCCCTCTTCAAATATGACTTCAGAACTTCTCTTACGTTAAAAACATACATTCTTCTGAGGGTAAAACCCAATTATGTAGTAATAAATTGCTCATTTAGGGAAACTGTATACAGGGATAAGAAAAGCATCACTTATCTCATAAGTAAGATAAAAATTTTCACCCTTATAAGAAAATGCACTGTCCTCATTGTGTTAGAGTTCTCTACTACATTTTAATGGATTAGGAAATAATGAAGATAAAGATGAAAAGAAGTATGGAAAGACCATAACTCTAAAAGTGAATGAAAGTGGCCAAGTTTCTATTTTTTATAACTTATTTGAAGATGGTGCTTGTACCTGGATTTCATCAGTGGAGAATCTGTGTGAAAATTCTTGCCACTGATGCAGATAAGATATGATCAGATCAGATCAGGTAATTTTTCTAAAATTTATAGATATAAAGACATACCTGGAGTGACTTCCCAAACAGAGCTATCATGTAATCAGAAGAAGGCCTTTAACTCAAATCTTCCTGATTCCAACAATAATCTACTATCCATTAGGCACCTTGGTCTGGTAAATGATATTGAGTGAACAATATTTTTCATCACTACTTTTACAAGGTTTCTTCTGGCTATAATAATCTATGATTTTATGATCATCATTGACTTGTTTTTCGGTTCAGATCCTGATGTTATTTGACTTATCTTTGATAACCACTGTTTGCCCTATCGCTTTAATTAAAAAAAAAAATTCAGGGCAGCTAGGTGGTGCAGCGGACAGAGCACCAGCCTTGGAGTTGGGAGTACCTGAGTTCAAATCCGGTCTCAGACATTTAATAATCACCTAACTGTGTGGCCTTGGGCAAGCCACTTAACCCCATTGCCTTGCAAAAACCTAAAAAAAAAAATTAAACTAGATAATTTTTAAAAAATTGCCCCATTTTTTGATGATGCTGCAAGCTAACTTGGACTACCCACATTAGTCATTTAATCACTGAAGAAATTACAGATCCCTACTACATTTACTTATTCGAGAATTGATGACCTCTAAGCTCCACTTAAGTTTTAGCTTTATGATCCTCCAATCCCTTCCAGCTCAATTCTATGAACATATAACAAGAGTTTCTCCATTTTATTTAAAAATAAATTTCTTTTGTCATTAAGTTTAGCTTTGAAGTTCAAAAAAATGGTGCCTAATGCAAAGCCATGATTATCAAAGATGGCTTTGTGCCTATCTAATAATTTCTATCCAAGTTTGCAAGCTTTCCCTTTCTTATCAGTTTTTAAATAATTTCACTTTAGGTATAATATCACACATTTAAATAATTTTTAAATAAATAATATCACACATTTTAAATAATTTCACTTTAGGTATAATATCACACATTTATGACAAGTTAAACACAAATCATTAATTCATTTTAACATGCAAAAAACAAACATGGAACAGGAAAAACAAATATGACAAACTCTGAAATTAAATCTACAGAAGGGTCATGCCTATTATCACTACTGTGGAACAACAGAGTACATCCATCTTGGAACTGTTTGAACTTTAAAAAATCTAGTAAACAGGAGTACTCAACTTGAAAATTACTAAGATGGAGAACAAGATGGACTGAGGTAAATTCTAAATGTCTATTTTCCCAGTTAGTAAAAGCTATAAAAACCATCTGAGGATGACTGATAACTAGAGAAGGGAAATTGAGAAATATGGTAAAACTATTTTACCTCAAAAGGGGCAAAGAGAAACAGAGTGTATAACAGAGGTGGAGCTTCAAGAGGTAATCAGTATCTACAGGTATTGAAGACCCAGATCAAGTCAGAGAAGTATGGGGAGAAGACACTAAAAGAAAACATTTATTCAACATTAACATAAGAGAAAAAAATAAGTCAACTAACCTCTGCACAACGTCTTCCATTTTTCCTTATTAAAAAAGTCTAACATTCAAACTTTCATCCAATACTATCTATAGCCCAATTTGGGAAAAGGATTTTACTGTCACATATTTGCTGATAACATAACTTTCCAAAACAATCCAAAAGTTTAAAAGACTCCACTGGTAGCTACACAAGTTTGTCATGCACAAAATGTATTGATTAATAGCAGTGTCATCCTGGATATACATAGGATCAAAAGGCCAGGAGTATGTTAGTAAATGTTTAACAATTCATTTTAAATTTAAACTGCTGTTTTGAATTATCTCCATCACTTTTTAATTTTTTTAGTAAATAGTATTTCATTTTTTCAATTACATGAAAAACAGTTTTCAATATTCATTTTGTAAGATTCTGAGTTTCAAATTTTTTCTCCCTCCCTCTCATACTCCCTCAGCAAGACAGCAATCTGATACAGCTTATATATGTGCAATCATTTAAACACTTTTGACATTACTCTTATTGTTAAAAAAGTAACAAAACAAAAGGAAAAAGCCACAAAAAAAGTATACTTTGATCTACATTCAGACTTCCTAATTCTTTCTCTGAATGTTTCTCCATCACTTTTAACTCTATAGAACCAGCAAAACAATAAGTCAAGCCCTCATTAGTAGCATTTTCAGGTTTCCAAGGTGTAAATATTCATATTGAAACTTTTAACAATCAGGTTGTGGAAAAGAAATTAGACTGGGGGTTTAGTTAATATTTTTTGATTTCTATTTCAATATAACTGATTTCCATTATAATTCCATGCATGCTACTTATTCAATTAAATCACAATCACTATGTCAGGCCCTGGAAAAAAATCATAAAATCTTAGACTCAGAAAGTCTAATAGTTCTCTTCCCTATCCCCTTTTTTCTCTCTCATAACCTCCGCACTTCATTACCACCACCACCACCACCACCCAATCCCACCACAACACACACACTCCATTCAAGAATCTCTATAACAACATTCTAGAAAGTTAATGATCCAATCTCACCTTGAACACTGCCAGTGACAGAGAGTGCACAACCTGTGATAAGGCCAATTCAGTTGTTTGTTTGGTTTTTAAGAAAAAACACCTCTAATGTCTAAAAAGTTCTTCCTGATAATGAATTAATTATAGGATCTTAGGTTTCAAGTTGGAAGAGACCTGATATTAAGTGACTAACCCAGGAACACAAAACTTGTAAAGGTCTTAGCATAGGGACTGAGTCCAGGTATTCCTGACTCTGAGTCAAACTCTAATCCTCCTCCCTAATGAAAATCTATAAGTCTTCAATTTCTACTCTTTGATCTTATAAAATCTCCCCTCTGAAACAAGATAGAATAAGATTAAACCTGGGATTCTTCACCTTTTTTTATCATAGAATCTTTTGAGCATTCCAATGAAGCCTGTGGACCACTTCTTAGAATTAAGTTTTTAATTGAATAAATAGCATGCATGGGATTATGATAGAAATCAGTTATATTTAAATACAAATCAAAAATATTAACTAAACCCCCGGCCTAATTTCTTTTCCACAAGATAGTCCTTCAGAATTTTAATTTATTATATACCTTCTAAATCCTTTTTCCATATTAAGTTTCTCCAGTTCCTCCAATCATTGTGTATGACATTGTTTCCCATCCCAATTATTATTCTCTGGAACCACATGAGGTTGTCAGCATACCTCTTACAAAGTGCTTCCTAGCACTAAACATGATACATCTAATATGGTTTTGCCAGTGAAGAGTATATAGTGGGAATGTTACCTCTCTTGTGTGGGGATCGTGCTCTATTAATTCAGCCAAAGGTGGTATCAATTTTTGGCAGCTACTTTACTGCCTATAATCAATTAATACTCTTAAGTTACATGTACTGTCAATGAGTTAGGACCTAGTTAGGTCCTATCCCAGTATAATCCAATATTTTGCATTTATGCCTTTTAAATTTCATCCTGATGTTGTATCCTGAACAAAAATTCTTGTTAGTCAACAGATTAACTTTGTCTTGTACCTGCGAACTATCTGCCAATTTGATAATCATGTATTCACATAAGACCCTGATAAAAAAATGTTTAAATTAAGGGGTTCCCAATGAGAATCCAAAAGTTCATTACTGGAGTTCTCACACTATGCTAACAGCAATTCATCAATCAATGCTCTTGGTAAAAGGTTTCCTCAAAGAGTGATAAATCCACCCAACTATTCTGTTTTCCTTTTTAATAATTTTGTCCTCAAAGATATCACAAAAGACTTTACTGAAACCATAATATAACTTTTCCATGACATTCCCCTTGACCTTAAAATCTAGAAAAACTTGACTAGGCCTTGAATGCTAAAATTGTCCTGTAAAGTATTAACAAGTTGAAGCAAATTGTATCAACAAAATCTGAAGACTACAGAGTTAAGGTATTCATTACCTACCTTTGAGAGCAATATATCTCTCCTCTGGACCAATTTCATTGCAAGAAGTTTTCCCTACATCAATCTTAAATCTTTCTTTCTACCACATTCCCACACAAATTTCAGCTCTATACTCTAGTCTTAAAAATGGCATCCATGGCTCTTTAAAAATATTCCAATAACTGCATTTCTACATAATTAGTCCCCTTTGTAATCCTATGTATTTCATTTTATTCAATTAAAAATATTAAGCTAAGAAGGGGTTTATAGGTTTCACCAAACTGCCAGAGGAAGTCATTACCCACCCTCCCAAAAAAGGTTAAGGAATTCCTGGTCTAGAGTAAAGCAGAATAATTCAAATCACTCTTTCACAAAGAAGTGTTTCAAATACTTAGTTAACGTGCCTCCTCTTGAATTTTCTTTGAAATGAACATACCTTGTTTAAATTCAAATTAAAAAAATTATTAAGTACATACTACCTACATTGAAGACATTGTAATAGGTTCTAAGGAGGTGGAGACAAAAATGAAATGATCCCTGCCCTCAGGGAACTTACATTCTACTGACAAAGATTATGACAAGTACGCAGATAAGTTATACTTTTGAAATAATCTGAAGGGGAAGAATATGAACAGCTGAGGGATAAAAAAAAGTTTCTAGTAGTTAACTCCTGAAACCTTGAATCTTCAGCATTCCAAGAAGTGGTGGATAAAGTGAGGAAATAGTGTCTTCCAAGCTTTGGAAACAGCAGATAAAGAAGCACAGACTGGGGCGTGGCATGTCGAATTCAGGAAATAACAGATCAGGTTCGGCTAAAAGATACAGTATCCGAAGAGAGAATTATGAATTATCAGAGAATGCATTAGAAGATAAGGCTCTTATTTTTTTGAAAAGTATTTGCAAAATTCATTGGCAAACTGACAGATATAAAAGCAGCCAAAAGACATGACCTTGGAAAAACCAGAGCTGGGTTGGCTTTTTAAGAAAAATGTTGCAAAACCCAAAGAAGAAAGTATTCCAACCACAGAAAGATATACATGAAGACAGTATAGCCACCAATCAGAGAACAAGGTAAAAGTATATTCATGAGGGAAAGGATTAAAGAAATCATCCTCGGGGTGGCTAGGTGGGGTAGTGGATAGAGCACCAGCCCTGGAGTCAGGAATACCTGGTAGCTGAGTTCAAATGCGACCTCAGATACTTAATAATTACCTAGCTGTGTGGCCTTGGGCAAGTCACTTAACCCAATTACCTTACAAAAACATTAAAAAAAACCCATCCTCTTTCATCATTCTTATACTCAAAAGTATGTCCATCTGCTATGTTCCCTTCAATTATAAAATGAAGAAGAACAAGGGAAATGAAATCTTTTTCTAGACACCTGGTAAAGTATGTGAAACTCATTAACCGAATAAGATAATCCTGGTAATACCTATTTCCCTGCTCCTTTCAACTGTTTCATTACTTTTTAAAAAATCATCAGTCATCCCATTTTGTGTCCTATTTAAATTGTTTAAGTCATTTCAAAATATTTCCTAGAAATAAATCAGATAAAAATAGTAAATAAGTAAAAATAAGAAATTACCTTTGGAGTTTTGTTTCCATTCCTTCTTCATCACATTCTCTTTAACACAAAGTTTACGAGCCATAATCTTAATTTACATACACAAATGTTTACATGCATACATAGACACAAATATATACATATATTCATAAACCCTTATTATTGTTAACAAATCTTTCTTATTATTATAGAATAAGCCTTTTAAGTTTGCATAGTTTCATTCTAATTTTAGAATCACAAGAAACAGAGTTGGAAGCAACTTTAGCAAAGATCTAATCTAACCTCTTCATTTTCCAGGTGACCACATTTGTACTCAGGTGTTCCTGATTCCAGGTCTGGGACTCTATCCATTGAAACACCTAGCTGCCCTCAGAACAGCTAAGCTGGGATTGAAACTCAGAACTTCTGACCAGTCCAGTGGTCTTTTTAACTATAACATACTGCCTTCTCTTACTGTTGTACTTCAGTTTACGTCAATAGAGGCAGTAGATACAAGTTCAACCAAGCATAAATTCTGACAAGCCTTACCAAGCCATATAATCTTGGTAAGGGTCCCAGTGAGACATTTTGAATGTTGCTCGATGACCACTCTAACAAAGTACAGTAAGGTTCATCACTAAGGTAATCCTAGGTGATGAATTTTTCAGCCATGGAAACTCTTCCTATTATTTTACAATACTTCTTCTCATATTGACAAATAACAGTCTGCAATATGGAAATGTTTTTACATGATAACAAATATATAACATCAAATTGCCTACCATTTCTGGAAGAGGGGAGGGAAGGGGGTTAAAGGAGGGAGAAAAACATTTGGAACTCAAAAAATCTTATAAAAATAAAAGCTAAAAATTGACATGGAATTGAGGAAAAATACTATTACTTTTTTTTAAAAGAATAACAATCTGAAGACAAATATTGCAAATTAAGAATAAGTAGGGCCCAGTATTGACCAGAGCAGGCTGGATTGTCTTTGGAAAACTGCATAATTCTTGTAATGACCTCAACTCTTTTCCCTGGGTGGAAGGAAGGAGTATCTTTTTAATAGCAATGATTTTCCTCTTCAGTTGTAGAACTGTTAGTCAGAAGTGCCTTAAGATAGAAAATGAGGATGACCTTAAGGTAAATGGAAATCTGTAGGAGCAGGTAGCAAAATATCACAAAAAAAGGAATCATGAAGAATAATCAGTATAAAGGATGTCATTAAAGAAAAAACGCATGACTGAAAAATATGAACTGATCATTTGTTTTCTGTTTTATATTATTTCTTTTTTAAGTGTTTATTTTTTTATTTTTAAACTTTTTCCCCAGTTACATGCAAAAGCATGTTTGAACATTGACTTCCAAAACCTTGAATTCCAAATTCTCTCTCTTGAACTGATGATGGTGATTGAATTCAGACTGAAGCATACTTTTTTTTTTCTTGCTTTATTTTTCTTGAGGTTTCTCTTTCTTGGGGGGGATGTTTACTTTTACAACATGACTAATGTAATTATGTTTTTCATGGTTTTACATTTTTAAACTACACCAAGATGAATTGACCATTTGGCAAGAACAAGGAATAACTAATGGAAAACCCACATTTTCCACCAGTAGTCTAATAATGTTAAAAGAAAGTGTATGTGGGGGGGAGCAGCTGGGGGGAGCAGTGGACAGAGCACCGACCCCAGAGTCAGGAGGACTTGAGTTCACGTCCAGCCTTAATTACTTAATTACCTAGCTGTATGACCTTGGGCAAGTCACTTACCCCCACTGTCTTGGCAAGAAAAAAAAAAGAGAAAGCAAGTGAGGATCCCCTGCCCCAATCATACTGGGACTCACAGGAGGACATGGAAGGAACATCACAAAAGCAAGGTGTAAGAGCTGGAAGAAACACTCATAGCAATAAGCTTACAGATTCATTTGAGAATTTGAGCCTGGCAATTTCCCATACCTCAGACTTCCTCTGCATTTCTTATCCTCTTTCTCAATAAAATGTAAAACCCAAGAAATTGGATAAATTCCCCCAATTCTGAAATTTCTAAATTTCACAATTACAATAAAAAAAATCTTGGGAAAGTTCAGAAATTAGGATAATGCTTTGAAGAGAGAGTATGATGTTTATGATTTTTACAACTGTATTTTTCCTATTCTTTAAGTCACTGGACCATTAGGAAAGCTAAGGTAACAAAACTCCCTCTGATGGGACTTCAGAAAAAACCTGGAAAGACTTATATGAGCTGAGTGAAGTGAGCAGAACCAGAACTTTATACACATTAATAGCAACACTGTGTGATGAACTTGTTCTCTGAAGTACAATAATCAAAGACAATTAATTCTAAAGACTTGTGATGGAACATACCATCCACACCCAGAGAAGGAACTATGAAGTCTGAATGCAGACCAAAGCTTACTATTTTCAATTGTTTAAATTTGTTTTATGTATTATGTTTTTTCCCTCTCATGGGCTATTTTTCTTTTTTTGATTTGATTCTTCTTTCACAATATGATTAATGTGGAAATACGGTTAACACAGTTATACATGTATAAACTATATTGATTACTTTCTATCAGGAAGAGGGGGAGGGAAGTGAGGGAGAGAGAAAAATGTGGAACTCAAAGCCTTACAATGTTTTTTTAAAACTATCTTTGCAGGTAGTTGGAAAAATAAATAAAAATTAAAATAAATTATAAAATATAAATAAAATAGAATCTCTACAGATGCAGCTTCTCTACAATTACAGTCTTGGAAAGATTCCTAGAGTACTGAGAAGTTCAATGCCTTGCTCAGAATCACATGGCTAGATTGTGTTAAGAGGCAGGCCTTGAGCCCAGGTCTTTCTAACTCCAAGGCCACCTTTCTATTCACTACCCTGTCCAGCATTATCATACATTCCAAGAAACTGTCAACTAAGAAAGTGGAAGGGCTAACACAAAATCCTGGATGAGAAAAGAATCATTTATAAAAACTGTCATCCCCATCCCTTTATCAACTCCTGGTCTTTCCCAGCCTTACTGCTACCTAGTCACAACCAAACAGCCAGAGATAGAAAAGCCCAGGGTCAATGTGGATAAATCACAAAACATCAATCCACTGAGAGAATTATATTTGAAGTACCATCGTCATGCTGATTAGCATTTGTGGCTTAAATGATGACTGATACTACTCACATCTTAAAGGTCAAATTTAAATATGAGAAATTATTGCTCCATGCTGGCTTAACGGGGCTGGATATTTATGACTGCATAATAACTTCACATTTTACTAGAACAACTAATAGTTATATGGCATTTTCCAATCTGGATAGTACTATATTAACTAATTCATTCTCACAATAATCAAATTATTGGATAGCAGATACAAAGAACTCAATCACCCCATCTAGAAAAACAGACCTGTGAAGAAAGGTCTCAAAATCAGACAAACTTCTTGACTCATAACTCAGTCCATTAGGCATAAAACCTATCCTAGCAAATGGCAGTGATGCGTCATTTTTTAAAAACTGCTTTTTTTCAGAAAAAAGAATTTTGGATAGCCCAATATTCATAAAATCTCAAAACTCTAGATACTGTGGAAGCTAAGAGTAACAGCCAATGCTTCATGGAGGTTCTAAAACCTTAAGATTAAGAGATTCTATAATCTAAAATTAAGATTAAGAGAGATTCTAATGTTTTGTGTCTGGCTTTGAGCAAGCTCTCATAAGAGAACTCTTGATTATTCATACTAATGAGGTGAAGATGTAGAGATAATACATACTAGCAAATAATCTTAAAATCGTTTGTGTCTCACCTTCAAGAGCAGGCAAAGATGGATGGATGGATGGATGGATGGATGGATGGATGGATGGATGGGACAGACAGACAGATGGATGGATCGATGTGCAGACAAAGAGAGACAGAGACAAAACACAGACATGCATACATACACACATTATTCACCCCAGTTGTACAAAAACTTGATTCCTTTTGAGTTGTCAGACCCTTAAGATATCCAATTGCAGAAGAATCTAATTGTAAGACAGTTCAACCAACTCCCTTACTTAATCTACAGTCATAATGATCATTATGTACTGACTATATTTTAAATAAATATGTATAGATATCCATACATATATATACATAATATGTATGTAGTATGCATGTATTCTAGTCATTTAGGCAAAAATTTGCAATTAGGATTTAGAATTGGAAACATTCCAGAGTGAATCAGTCCAACCCTTTCATTTTCAAGATGTGGAAACTGAGGTCCAGAAATATAAAACTGTCCAAGTTAGTCAGAACAGGGTTAAAATACCATCTCAGACACTTAACCAGTTGCATGATCCTGGGCAAGTCACCTAACCTCACTGTTTTTTCATCTATAAAATGAGGAAGTTGAATTCTAGTTTATCCTAAGGGCATTTCCAGCTCTAAATCTTTGTTCCTATGATCCATAAGACTACTGTAATCATTCAAATCAGAAAAATATGACCATATAAGTAGTGAAGTAGTGAAGGCCTGAATTAGATGATGGAAATAAAAATATGGGAGAAAATCTGAGTAATAATGGACACAGAAATGATAGGACATGGAAAATGATCACATATAAGGTGGGTATTGAAGAAAATAAAGCCCAAAATAAAAGTTCTAAGGTGAATGAGAAAATCTTTGTTATATTGAACTTGAAAAGCTGAGGTGAAAATTTCAACTGGAAATGCAAAAAAAATTGTTAATATGCAGGTATACTTCACTTCAAAAAAAAGCCAATAAATGTGTTCTTGAAAAGTTCACACAAATCAAACTATGTGAAGTGGAATTATTCATTTACCTTGCTTTCTTCAGAGAAACTTTTATCTTTCTCAATGACCTTCAAATGGTCTTTTTGCCTCCTCTATTTTCATTACACTGACTTCCTGTCCCTTAGCTATCCTTGTAAAGGAATCTAAAAGTATTAGGATAACTCCAGCATTTTAGAGAACTCTATGACTCATCCTTTTCAAGAGCAAGAAATTTTAATGGTAAAGTGAATCACCAAGTCTTAATATGCACAATTTTTAATTTTATATAGAGAGATATATAGATATATAAAATGTTAGTTTTCTAAAATCAGGGTATATCTGGAGTAAGATGACTGATTTTTAAGTAAAGAGAAATCAGAAAACTCCAAATTACTGTGACCATATTGGCCATAATTGCTTTTTCTTGCTCACAATAGCATTATGTTACATTTTATTAGATCCTGATTCACATAAGTAATAATTTAGCTTCCTAATTTAGCTTATTTGTATCATTAATAATACTATTGATTACATGACCTATCCTTCTATAATCTGTTTAGATTTAATAAAACAATAAGCAAACCATTATTTTGCTTTGCTTAAAATGGAACAAACAAAACTACAAGACAAAAACAAAATAAATATTGATTTCAACCTATGTCACTGGGCATTTATTAGGTAAGAGTGTAACTAATGAAGAAATTATGGGTACTATTCCAAAATGTAATTTTCATATCATATGCTGATCCTCTCAGTTATGTATTGTATGCCAAATCAATATGCCCCCGAGGCAATAATATGAAAAATTTTAACTCAGTCAACAAGAGACCTAGGTGAAAACACTTAGCAGAGTTATTGGGAATGCTTTTAAGGGTATCATAAAAATCAAAGACATTAGGAAAATTAAAAGAGAAATAAACAAACTATTCACATTTTACTAATATATCCCAGGAAAACCAATAGCTAAAGGTGAATTTTTATTAACATTATTTACTTGCTATAGGTCCATCACTACATATGGTCATCCCGACATGAAGGTCTAAAAGTTGGCAACATTTTTGTTCATGTTTTTTAAAATAAAGCATTCTGAGCATATGTTTAAATGTGCTCCACCTACTAACTCACCTCTGTCTGAGCTATAAAATTATGACAAAAAAAATTTGAACTATTCAAATGATCATATAGCCAGAGAACCAACAAGGGAGTTGGGGGGGGAGAGTATTCCTAAGTATGAGCAAAGCATCAGGAGAGTCAAGAAAAACTAAATGAAGTTGCAGAAGAAATAGTGATATATACATATGTGTGTATAGTGAAACTTAATATAAACATTTTAGTATGGGGGGGGGTATTCCTAAGTATGAGCAAAGGATCAGGAGGGTCAAGAAAAACTAAATAAAGTTTCAGAAGAAATAGTGGTGCACACACATGTGTGTATAGTGAAAATTAATACAAACATTTTAGTATGACTATTTATGGCATCCCAGCATAGTTTTCTGGAAAGAACACTAGATTTAGAGTTAAAGGACCTCAAGTGGAATTGCCACTTTGACTTGGGTCAATTGCCTTTCTAGGACTCAATTTCCTCATCTGTAAAATGGAATGAGACTAGTTGACTTCAAATGTTCTCTCCAGCTGTGTACGCGTGTATGCAAATATGTTTTAAAACTAAGTACATACATTATACTATTGCCTAAGTGAATGGAATACATACATACATACCTCAGTTTCCACATCTTGAAAATGAAGGGGTTGGACTAATTCACTCTGGAATATCTCCACCTCTAAGCCCTAGTTGACTGTGGAATGTTTCTAATTCTATGTTCTAATTGTGAATTTTTGCCTAAGTGATTAGAATATATATACATACATATTGTGTATATATGCAGATATATATGTATGGATATATGTATATACATATTTATTCAAAATATAGTCAATACATAATGATCATTATGACTGTGGATCAAGTAAGGGCAACTATCTTACAATTAGATTCTTCTGCAACTGAATATCTTAAGAGTCTGACAACTCAAAGGGAATCAAGATTTTGCACAACTGGTAGTTTTGTTTGCTCCATTTTAAGCAAATGTATATTAATGTCTACTTGCAATCCATAAGAAAATGAATACTACTAATTATTTTTAATATCAAGAAAGTATGCACTTGTTTAGCTCATTAGCTAAATTAAATTCTTGTAGCTCCTTAGCCCTCTGACTACAAGATTTTATTAAAATGATAGAAGGCATGAGAATCTGGTTCTGAGGGAAACAGCGTTGTTTTGTAGTAAGACTGGAGTTGCTGATGATTCAAAATTTTGTGCGTGGAAAATCCTGGCCCGCGCTGGCGGCCTCCCCCCGCCCACCCCCCAGGCCAGCTGTGCTCCGCAATCCCCTCGCAAAGTTGGGAGAACACGTTGCCCGACTGCCCCGCATCACGCGCCCGCGCCCGCCGCCTCCCCGGGGCCGCCTAGGAAGGGCATTTTTAAGGAGATGCTCCTGGCAGAGAGGCGAGTCCCCGGGCTGGAGTTTGATCGGGTCTCCTAGGCAACCGCTGGGGCGGGTGGGGAGAGCGAACTCCAAGGTGGGAAGGAGAAGTCCGCGGAGTGGCCCCGAGCCCGGGCTCCTCCCGCCGCCGCCGCCTGCCCCCGGCCGCTCCACCTGTTTCCCCCGAGTCCGCGGCGAGCAGGTTTACAAGGGAAGAGAGACGTGCTTACCGAGCAGAGGCTCCGTCTGGTTAGGTCACGGCGGTGGGCGGCGGCGCAGACACCAGCCTCCGACCTCTCCCGCGCGGGCGGGCGGCGCACAAAGGGCCGGGGCTGGGCTCAGCCCCGCGAGCCTGCGGCTCCTCCGTGCTCGGGCGCCGTGTGTGTGTGTGTGTGTGTGTGTGTGTGTGTGTGTGTGTGTGTGTGTGTGTGTGTGTGTGTGTGTGTGTGTGTGTGAGAGCGCGGTGAGTGCGCGCGCGCCGCCCGCCCGGGCCGCGGCTCGTTCTGTGAGCGGGAGCGGGCGCCGCGGCCGCCCCCGCGAGGCTCTGGCTGGGCCGGAGCGCGGGACACGCTCCCCTCCGCAGCCCCCGGGCGCCGAGCCGAGCCGGGCCCCGCCCCCTGCCGCCGGCCCCCGTCTCGGCCCGCACGCGCGCCCCCCACCGCCTCGGCTCCTGCCTCCCTCCCCCGCCCCGGCGCCGGCGGCGGCCAGGTCCGACCCGTCACGTGGCCAGCCGGCCGGGGATGAGCCGGGGAGCGGCCCAGGAGGCGCCGGATCAGCCTGGCCCGCCCGCGCGCCGAGCCGGAGCCCCGGCACCCCAGAGCCTCTGCGCCGAGGGCAGCCGGATTGCAGGAACTCGTCTTCTCTAGAAACCTGCCTTCTGCGGCGGAAAGCGGGATTCTGCAAAGGCGGCCAGACCCCCAGGAGTTCCATCTCACACATGTTAATGAAAAATGCAACAACCCTGGACTAGGGAAACTCTAGGCTGGTGCTCTGCAGCCTTAACTTTGTGTCATGCGGTTCCCCCCTTGTGTGTCCTGTTGACCCAAAGAGTCACGGGCCTAGGGAATAGTGAGACTAATCAGAAACGGATTTGGTGCATCTTTTGTTTACGCTGTTAACGATGGGGTGGATTGGAGCAGCGGGTGGCGCCGTGGCCCTGGCATCAGGAGGACCCGAGTTCCAATGCGGCTGAAGCTAAAGCACTTTACCTTGACCGCCAGTCCGACCTTGGCCAGAGACGGTCAGGCTTAGGCAGGCATGCAAGGCAATGAGAGGTTGGACTAGGAGGCCGTGCACCTTGGGACGGGAAGAACCAGCACCGGGTGCTGGACCATTCCCCAAGTGCCAACCTGGTACACAAGGGCATTTAAGAGAAGCAGCCCAGCGTTGCGGATGGGCTTGGCGTGGCTTGCCCGGGGTCGCACAGCTGGGTGATTGTTGAGGCCAGATTTGGGCCTCGGTGCCCCTGACTCCAGGGCCACTGCTCTGTTCATTGCACCACCTGGCCGTCCCTACTATCATCATCATCATCATCATCATCATCATCATCATCATCATCATCATTTTATTTTATTTTGGGTTTTTTTTTTTGGTTTTTGCAGGGCAGTGGAGTTGGGGTGGCTTGCCCAGGGTCACACAACTGGGTGATTTTTGGGTGTTTGGGGCCAGATTTGAGCTCAGGTGCTCCTCATTCCAGGGCCACTGCTCTGTTCATTGTGCCACCTGGCCGTCCCTACTATCATCATCATCATCATCATCATCATTTTATTTTATTTTGGGGTTTTTTTTTGGTTTTTGCAGGGCAGTGGAGTTGGGGTGGCTTGCCCAGGGTCACACAACTGAGTGATTTTTGGGTGTTTGGGGCCAGGTTTGAGCTCAGGTGCTCCTCACTCCAGGGCCACTGCTCTGTTCATTGTGCCACCTGGCCATCCCTACTATCATCATCATCATCATCATCATCATCATCATATTTTATTTTGAGGTTTTTTTTTTTGGTTTTTGCAGTGCAGTGGAGTTGGGGTGGCTTGCCCAGGGTCACACAACTGGGTGATTATTGGGTGTTTGGGGCCAGATTTGAGCTCAGGTGCTCCTCACTCCAGGGCCACTGCTCTGTTCATTGCGCCACCTGGCCATCCCTACTATTATCATCATCATCATCATCATCATCATCATTTTATTTTATTTTTTCTTTTTGCAGGGCAGTGGAGTTGGGGTGGATTGCCCAGGGCCACACAACTGGGTGATTGTTGGGTGTTTGGGGCCAGATTTGGGCTCAGGTGCTCCTGATTCCAGGGCTGGTGCTCCATCCAATGCACCACTTAGCTACTTATTATTATTATGATTATGATTATGATTATGATTATTATTTCCTCTTTATTGCTCATGAGGCTATTTTTGGGGGAGGGGGTATTATGTTTACTCTTAAACAAGAATATTTTAATAATGTGTAAAAACATCATTTGTACAAAAATAAAATAAATGTAAATATAAAAAAAAAATAGAGAAGCTGCCCTCCCTCCTTCCCTCTTCTTGATCTTACCTTTGCCTTGCAAGGATGGCTCTCTCGTTTTCACTTTCTTAGGCCACATGCTCCAGCTCATGCTCTCTCTCTCTCTCTCTCTCTCTCTCTCTCTCTCTCTCTCTCACAGCTGTCCTCAAAGTGCTTACTGCTTCTCCAGGAGGAGAAAAAATTTTAATCTGTATTCTTTGTAGGCTTCTATAATAAATCCTAAGCAGTTTAAAATCCCAGGGCTATATCTGAATTCATTCACTTTCACTAACTCTCAAGCTTAAATTTGGAGACACCAGTCCTCCAACAACATTATCACCTTAGACTTTGAGCTTTTCACAATAATCATCTTATTGTTGTCCTCCAATATCTCTGTAAATTAGAGCAGAAACATTATCCTATTTGGTACTGGATAGAGGTGGAATGAGAAAGATGGAATTCAAATCCCTGAAATTTATGAGTCCTATGATCACCTTCAAGGCACACCTTCCCCTGGGTCTCAAGGAGGGGTTGTCTTGGATCATCTCTAAGGTCCTACCAGTTATCAATTCATGATCCTCCTGTTTAGTTTTATAAAGAGACCTGACATTTCATTTATGAAACTTAGATTAAAGGGGAGAAGAATAGGATTTCTTTTAAAGGCATAGGGAATAACTTGAGTGAAGACAGTGGCAAAAAAAAAAGTGGTAAAGTGTACATAGTATGGTTAACTTAGATACAGGGTTTACTTATGGAATAGCAGGAGTTAAGATTAGAAAGGCAAATTGAGGTCAAGCACTGAATGTCAGACTAAGGAATATGAATATTCTTCTGTAGGTATTAGAGAGTCATTCTTTCATCCATCTCCTTAGATTAATCTTGGGATTCAATTTTTGTTATGTAGAATAAACTAGAGGAAAGGGGACAAAAGGCAAGAACAATTTAGATTTTTCTGTGATAATCCATGAAGATGGTTTTAAGTGCTTGCTTTACCAGAAGTATTAGTAACATTAGAAAACAAGAGAGACAGAGGTGAGAAATGTGGCAAAGGAAGAACCAACATGACATATTGGATGAGAATTTAGATAGCAGGAAGAGACAGAGCAGAAAAAGAGAGCCCGGGTGACTGAAAGAATAATTAAACTAATTAAGAGGAAAAGGTTTCAGGAAGAACATCAAATCTGATGAGGAGGGGGTAGGGTAGAGGATAGAAAATGATGAATTCAAGTTTTTGCATTTTATGTTTGAAGTGCTGGTGAGGCATCCAAGCAGAGAAACCATAGAGGTGCCTGAAAATGACTAGTGTTAGCAGAGAGGTGAAGGTTGGAGTGTATTTGGGGAGGCATCCACGAAGAGGCAATATCTTCTGGGCTGAAAATAAGGAATTGAGTCAATATTATGTTTTTACTGGCTAGATTACATGGAATGTTGTGGTCAGTCTTGGATGCCACAGTTTAGAATGAACTTTTTGCATCTGTAGAAGACCAGCTAACATGGTAAATTTCATGCCATATGGAAAATCAGTTGAAGAAATAAAGGCTATTTAGCCTGGAAAAGTGAAGAGTTAGGTGAAACGATAGCTATTTTCAAGCTTTTGAGGACTATCTGTAAAGTGTTTCTCTTATTAAAGGCTTAATGTAGGTTAAAAAATCTCATCCCAATTTTTCCTTCTTTTGACCTCAATTTCAATTGCAGTTGAGCCAGGATGTTCAACAAAAGACCATTGTATCTAGTTGAAAGGCAAGAAAATGAGAAAAGAAATGGAAATTCATAGAGGAAGCCAATGGTGTGATTACCAACCACTATCCACAGTCAAGACTGTCAGCAACTTCTTTTATAAGTCTCTAGCACAAATCGGCAAAGACATTGCTTTAACACATGTTGACATTCTTTGATATATCACTAATTGTAAACCAATACCCTCACCAGTAGAGGCTGCTAAAATGTCATCATATTTGACCAGAAATAGCAAATAATTAATACTTAAGTAATTAATTTAATATTTAAAATTTAATTTCATAATTAAAATAATATTTAAAGACAGTTTGCAAACCTAGACATAAGAATTATTTTTTCCTTATTTCACAAAAACAAGTATACCTCTAGCACTTAACTAGGAAACATTTTTCTTCTAACATTCAGATTTCATCTAAAAGCCAGAATTTTAAAGCAGAAGTTCTTTACCTTTGTTGTGTCTTAGATCTCATTGACTGTCTAATGAAACCTATGCACTCCTCAAAATAATGTCTAACATGTTTTTAAATGCATAAAATAAGATGCACAAGATTATAAGGGAAACCGATTATGGTAAAAAATAGTATTATTTATATCCATATATTTTTATTTATTCTTTTGGTTTTTGCAAGACAATGGGGTTAAGTGACTGGCCCATGGTCACACAGCTAAGTAATAATTAATTAAGTATCTGAGATCAAAATTGAGCCCAGGTTCTCCTGATTCCAGGGCTGGTGCCCTATCCTCTGTGCCACCTAGCTGCCCCAATATCCATATATTTTTAAACTGCACAGACACTAGGTTAAAAAAAACGAGTTTAAAAACTTAAAGAAATTTAATTGGCACGTGCTACCTCTTTCACACAACTGCCAAATTGATTTTTCTAAGGTTTAAATAGGTCTAAAAATGTTGCTCTCCTATTGGAGAATTTTCAGTGGCTCTTTATGACCTCTATGCTAAAATATAAATTTGGTATGACAATATATATAGCCATATGTGACTGTAGCCTAACTTACCAAACTTTTTTCATGTCACTCCTTTTTAAATATATATATATATGTGTGTATATATATATACACACATATATATATATATTAACCAAACTGGAAAAGATGCTGCTTTTGCAACCCATGGGTATTGTTACTGTACTTTTTTTGATATCATTAAGAGAGAAAGCAGATAATTTGAAAGGGCAAAAAAAAGGCTTTTCTCTAATTAATTTTGAAATGGTTATGTAGAAAAAGCCCCCACTTAACTTCCTAGAAGATGGAGGAGTAGGATATAACAATATACTCAACATCCCCTTCAAAAACTACCATAAAAATGGCAAAAAGAAGTAAAGCTACCAAAAACTTGAAAAAGAAATTTTTTGAGGGGAACAAGGGGAATGGAGAGAAACAAAAAAAGCACACAAAGGGAAAATGTTGACCCAATGGAAACTTTTCTATGGGTCAAAAAAATTTGAAGGAAAAATTTCAAGAGAAAAAAACAGAAGTACCAGAACCAAAACTAGAATTAGTTCAAGACCCAAATTGATATTAAATATGTGGAATAAATTAAAAGAACAAAAGAAATTAGCAGAATTATCAGGAGGTGAAATAAAAAAACTGAGTACAAATAAAATCTCAGATCAAGATAATGATGAAACTCAATAGTTTAGACATATCCATAGAAAATAAAAATAAAACAATCAATATAGAAAAGAGATTTATTTTACTATAGGCCAAGAATGATAGGAAAAAAAAGAAGAGATAGGAAATAAGTCCCGTAAATTATAGAATTGAAAAAAGATTTGGAACTCTTGCACTCAAAAGTTACTAATAAAATAGATAAAATAAGGAGAGAAAATATAAGAATTATTCATCTTTTAAATACTGAGGAAAACATGACTGTTTTAGAAAATTACACAAAAATTTCCAAGGAAATTTTTTAAAAGGCACACATTACAAAATAACCTTATGGGTAAAGAGAATGATTATCACCCAGCTAAACCAGTGCCTGAAAGTGATGAAAGATTATGATTGCCTACACATCCCACACACACATATTTGTCCTGAGGAGTTCAGCAGAGCCAGGAAGATTTAAAAAAAAATTATTAAGCACACTATATATCCAAAGTATTTTGCAAGAGGCTAAAAGTTTAAGGTTTAATCAAAACATGAACCTCTGCTTAAAAGAACATATAGTATTGTAGGAAATAGGGTGCACAGAATATCATGCTTTACTATAATTCTCATGTGTATAAGAGGAACAAATAATATGTTTATGTGAATGTTCAACTGGGTCATTTCCAACCAGATAACTCTCCTAAGAAGCTTGTAGGGGGTAGACTATCAGATCTGCTTTAATCCTACATTCAAGATGAGATGTCTTGTAGTTGGAAATTTGTTCAATTGTTTTTCAATTTGTTCAAATTGTTTCAACTACCTTTTTAGTTGACTCTGAGATTTTCCAAGTATATCATTTTTATCTGCAAAAGGTAGTCTTATTATTCATTTGATCTTCCAATTTCTTCTATTTCTTTTTCTTATTGTTATTCCTAGGATTTCCAATACAATATTAAATAATATTAGTACAGTGGATATTCTTATTTCACACCTGATCTTACTGGCTTATTCCTTGTTCAAATAATACTGATGATTTTAAATAAATGTTTTTTTAAGAATTTAAGGAAAAAATACATTTATACCTATACTTTCAAGTATGCCTATATTTTTAAGAGAAATGAGTGTTGTGCTTTATCAAAAACTTTTGTTTTACTTTTCATATTGTTATAATAAATTATAATAATAGTTTTCCTTCTTCTAAACCATCCCTCTCTCCAGGTATAAATCCCTCATGGTCATAATGTATAATCTTTATAGCAGTATTTTATTTAGGGTCTTTGCAGTTTGTGTCTAACTTCCTTGAAACTGAATACTTAACTGTACTTGTGCAAAACAGACTAATCATTCTCCACTCCCCATGAAAAATACATACTAGCATGGAAAGTAGCTGATAGGGGACAATGGTACATATTTACAATAACCTTGGGTTAAGAGAAAATTAGGCTCTTCACATTTTTATAATACACTGATATTTAAGAACAAATCCATATATTCAATATTTATTAAATTGTTTTTGTAAGCACCCCATATACATACAAAGATGTATAAGAGATTGTCCCTGTCTTTAAGATATGTCCAATCCTAAAGAGAGATAAGACTTCTACACAGATGAATATTATACAAATTTTATATGATAGTGCCCTATCCTTAATATATTTACAATTTCTTGAAATATATGAGAAATAAGACTTTTGTACAGATGAATATGAAACAAATTAGAATAATTAATAATTATTAGAATAAGAATAGATAAAGTACCATAAAATTAGATAGAAAAATACTTCTAACATTAATATTTAATACATGGAAGAACATTCTGGTGATAATTATCATTTTTCTTGGTAAGGACCATTCAGTATCAATCCAGAATCTTCATACACTTTCCTTTTCTGAAGATTTATATGCAATTGTCTATCTTTGAAACTGGTTATTTACTTCAGGTGTTATCTCATGCCAAATATTAGTGAAAGAGATTACTTCTACAAGATCATATATTTAAAACCTTCTGACTAAATTAGACAAAAGTATATGTACTTCTTGATCAGGAGCAAAACAAATTATACAGCATATGATAAGTTGCTCAAAGGATAATATTTCAAGTACATCAAAAATGATACAAGAGAATTGTCAGTATTCAAAAATATAAGAATTCCTAAGAAATAAATCACTACCTAATTATTGAAAACATGACAAGCTACTCATAGGAATATAAGCTCAAATTGTATCCTTGTCTAGTCTGTGAAATTCTAACATCAGGGAGTATTATCAAATCACAAAATATGTAGTATAATGAAAAGACTATTTTACTGGAAGCCAGGAAGCAAGTCTGCCATATTCTAACTATGTGTTAGACTCTGGGAAAAAGCAGTATACTTCTTTTGACTCTAGTTTTTTTCCCCCCATCAAATTCTTTTGGCCTTCTTCTAGCTCTAACAATTCATAGTTCTATGTTGGTTCAAATGAAGACAATAGTCAACAAGCCTTTATGAATTACAAGTGTTTATTAAGCTCTAATTATGTGTCAGACACTATATATTCTATGTGTATCCCAATCTAAAAGGAATTTACATTCTAATGAGGGAAGACAAAATATAAGAAACTAAAAAATGGATTGGGGTGAGGGAGCATAGTGGATCAAGTCCAAAGAATCAAAAATGGAGGCTGTAAAGGAATGAAGACATAACAGTACTGGACACTTTCTTAAAGTGGGAGAAACCCAAAAAAAGGAAAGTACTGAAGAAGTAAAGTGTACTTTTTTGAACTCCCAAGGGTGAGAAAGCTGATGTGGCATGATGGGGGGAAAAAAAAATCTAGAGCCCAGAGAGAAGAAATAAAAGAAATTTACATTTCTGAGTACTGATAACACTTAGTAAACACTAAACAGTGGTTTTACATCATCTGATAATTCTAGAGTTCTTAGGATCATAGATTTCAAGTGGGAAGTGACCTTAAAGGCCCTCTAGTCCAACCTCTTCCTTTTACAGATGAAGAAACTGAGGCCCAGGGTTTGTTAAATGACTTACTCCAAAGTTCTATTCAAAAAATATTGGGTACTGGCTATGTATCTCATATTATGATAGGATCTATGAAGAGTAAGAAAAATGTATGATACTTGGTCCCTACTCTCAGAAACTTATAATCTTACTGAGAAAATACAAACATAACACATGAAACTGGAAATAATATGACATATAATTTACTATATTGAATTATTACCAAGTACTAAAATGTTTGCTGTACAGAAAGCAAAGGAAGAGATTACTGTTCATGCTAACTTTGTGGGACAGTGGAAGACAGAACAATCCAGGGGATAAAACTTAGAATTTACTATTGCACAACCTAGCATTAGTTGGAAAACAGTGATGTAATCCAGCTTTTCATCCCAAGACACATTTCTTTTTTTATCACATCCCTGACAATGGTCTATTATTACTTGAACACTTAAAATGACATGAAACTCACTATCTTAAGGGAATTATTTTATTTTTGAGATGCTCTAAATATTAGAAAGTTAGAAACAATGTTTAAACCTCTTAAACTAATTTGCCAACAGTAACTTCCATCCATGGACACTTGTCTTACTCTCCAGAGAAGGAGGTCTTGACCTTCTTGTGTGTCAGGGACCCTTCTGACAGTCTAGAAAGTCTGTGAACCTCCTCAGAATAATGTTTTAAAATACATAAAATAAAATTTGTACGATATCAAATGAAATTTTAGTTCAAATTTGTAATTTGACTATGGCATATAGTGAAACAATTCTCAAAAGATTTTTAAAGATTCAAGGATCGGGGCGGCTAGGTGGTATAGTGGATAAAGCACCAATCTTGGAGTCAGGGGTACCTGGGTTCAAATCCAAACTCAGACACTTAATAATTACCTAGCTGTGTAGCCTTGGGCAAGCCACTTAACCCCATTTGCCTTGCAAAAAAAAAAAAGATTGAAGGATCACAGGTTAAGAACTCCTGCTTAGTAAAGAATCTATCTTAATTGTATGGTTATTTTATGTGTAGTTTTTAATATCATTTTTGCATTTTAATGTTAAAATATTGGAAAAATCCAAGTAATATGTAGTGATCACTAATAAATTTATTCCAACCATTATAAAAAGAATCCCTGCCCTAGAGTCACACCAAACATATCTGATTTCCTCTTCTACACAACAGTTATACCTTCTCTTTTGCAGGCTATTTATCATATCCCCATTTCCTTCATCTTTTCCTTCTGGGCCATGCTTTTCAGCAGCAGCATCTTTTCTGGAAGCACTGTAGTGTATATATATATATATATATATATGTATATATATATGTATATATATATATATATATATATATATATATATATATACATATATATATATGCCCCTCTTAATGTTATGCTTTCCTCAGAACTCAGAAGCCTATACATTAGTTAAGTTCTGATCTAGGTAGAGTACAGAGTACAGAAAGAGGATCATCTTCCTTGGTCAGACATTCTAGTTGTGTCGTGTTCATTTGGAAGTGGGTTAAGGCTTCCATATCACTGTGTGCCTACTGTGAGTTTGTAGTCAACAGTTTCAAATCCCTAGATTATTTTTCATTTGCCCAGTTGTTAACCAGATATCCCAGAATGTTCCTTCACAGTCACAACAGCCTGTAGGTGTTAATGCAAGCTGCAAACTCTACATTTATTTTGAAGTTTCATTGCAGGGTAGCCACCAAAGAAGATAACTCCTAAACTTAAAAATGCTCCTAACCACACCATTGGCAATACTACCTATCCAGGTCTCAGCCTAGATGTCTGTTTTAGATTTCTTGCTTAATTAAAATTCAATTGTATTCTGCATTCAGAGTAGAAATATGAGTGTATGTGTGTATATAATAGATAGATAGATAGATAGATAGATAGATAGATAGATAGAAGACTATCACTATCCTGATGGCAGCGTGAAGGCAGCATTTCCCAGGAATTCCTTCCCCCAAAAAACTCCAAAAGCCAACAAATTATGACTCTAGCCAAAATTTAGAGGGGCAGAACCCACAGAAAGACTGAGTGATACATTTTCCCAGTCCAAGATAACTTGGAGGTTCTGCAGGAGAGACCAAGGATTGGAAAAAAGCCCTGGTCAGAGCTCACCCCCAGAACAGCTTGAAGGGGTGGGGAGAGAATTCTACTATATCCAGAATGAGTGTGGAGTGAAGAGCACCGGCCACAGAATCTGCAGTGAGAATCTGGAAAAAGCAGCCTGCACCTTCAGAGCAAAGCCCATAGATGGTAAGGGTGTCAGAAAAGACTGCAGAGATTTCTCTGCTCTCTCTCCGGATAGGACTCGGCTTCTAACCCACACTCAGATCCAGGTTGCAATTTGGGCTTCCATACTAAGTAGCCAAACAGGACCCCTCCTTACAGCTTGAGGGCAGAGGGAAGTGGGGGGGGGATCATCTACATATCAAAGCACAGGCAAGAGAGCACAAGACCTTGGAGGAGTGATGGTCCCAGTGGGGTGTCCCCCCATTTTTCAAAGCCTTAGAAGTGCTGCAAATTGGTCTTAGGCTGAGGAAATGAGTAAACAACAGAAAAAGAAGAATCTGACCATAGAGAATTACTTTAGTCCCATGGAAGATGAAAACATATACTCAGATGATGACAAAATTGAAGCTTCTGTATCCAAAACCTCCAAGAGAAATAGAAAATGGGCTCATTCTATGGATGAGCTCAAAAAAAGACTTTGAAAAGCAATTAATGGAGGTAGAGAAAAAATTGGGAGGAGAAATGAGGGCAGTGCAGATAATCATAAAAACCAAATCAACAGCTTGGTGAAATAAATACAAAAAAATACTGAAGAAAATGATATTAAAAACCAGTTTAGGCCTAATGGGAAAAAAGCAAAACAAAAGGCAAATGAGAAGAACACCTTAAAAAAGCAGAATTGGCCAGCTGGAAAATGAGATTTAAAAATCTCTCTGAAGAAAATAGCTCCTTCAAATGAAGAATGGAACAAAGGAAGCTGATGATTTTGCAAGAAATCAGGAAGAAATAACACTCTGAAAAAAAGCCAAAAGTTAGAAGAAAATGTAAAATAACTCATTGGAAAAACAACCGACCTTGAAAACAGATCCAGAAGAAATAATTTAAAAATTATTGGGCTGTCTGAGAGCCATGATCAGAAGAGCCTAGACTTCATATTTCAAGAAATAATACAGCAAAATTGCCCTGAGATCCTAGAAACAGAGGGTAAAATAGAAATCAAGGGAATTCACTGATCACCTCCTGAAAGAGATCCCAAAAGAACAACTTCTAGGAATATTACAGCCAAACTCCCAAACTCCCAAATCAAAGAGAAAATTCCTAAAAGCTTCCAGAAACAAACAATTCAACTACCATGGCTCCATGGTCAGGATTATGCAGGATCTGGAAGTATCTACATTAAGGGCTCTTAGGGATTGGAATACGATATTCCAGAAGGCAAAAAGATCTTGGTTTAGAACTGAGAATCAACTACCCAGCAAAATTGAACATCCTCTTTCAGGGGAAAAGATGGACTTTCAATGAAACAGGGGACTTTCAAACTTTCCTATTGAAACAACCAGAGCTGAATAGAAAGTTTGATCTCCAAGTACAGGACTCTGGTGAACCATAGAGGGGGTGGATGAGAAGGACTAACTATGAGGAACTTAATGATATTGAATTGTCTGTATTCCTGCATGGGAAGATGATATTGATATCTCATATGATCTTTCTCATTTATAAGAGCTGTTAGAAGGAGCATATATAGACAGGACACAGGAAGGAGTGGAATACAATGCTGTAATATAATAAAAAAATGGAGTCAATGGATGATAAAGGAAAGTACTGGGAGGAAGGGAAAGGAGATGAAGAAGAAGCTAGGAAATTTCACATAAGAGTTAAGAAAAAATTTTTCAATGGAGTTGAAAGAGGGAAGATGGGGGGGGGGGGATGAGCCTTCATTCTCATCAGAAATGGCTCAGAGAGAAAATAACCTGCACACTTAATAGAGTGAGGAAATCTATCTTACCCTAGAGAAAAATGAGAAAAAATGGATGGGATAAGGGGGAATGAGGGGAGGGAAGGGGGGTGGAATAGGTGATAGAAGACAGGGAAGACTGAGGAAGAGGGTACTCAGATACAATATACTTTGGGACAGGGCCAGGATGAAAGGAAAGAGAGAATAGAATAAATGAGAGTGGGGAGGAAAAGAGTGGAAGTACAGCTAGTAATAGCAGCTGTGGGAAAAATATTGAAGCAACTTCTCTGGTGGTCTTATGATAAAGAAAGCAACGCACCCCAGAAACAGAGCCATTGGAATCTGAACACACACTGAAGTACATTTTCTCTCTCTCTCTCTCTCACTATTCTTGAGGTTTCTCATTTTCTTGGGGGTGGTGGTTTATGTTTACTCTTATAACAAAATTGTTGTAAGAATAGTACTAATAAACTAAAGTTCACTTTCAAAAAAAGAAACCAGGAGGAATGGGAATTCAAGGAAACCTGGAAGGATTTGCATGAACTGATGCTGAGAGAGATGAGCAGAACCAGAAAAACATTGTACACCCTAACAGCAACATGGGAGTGATGACCATCCTTGATGGACTTGCTCATTCTATCAGTGCAACAATCAGGGACAATTTAGGGGTGTCTGCAATGGAGAATACCATCTGGATCCGGAGAAAAAATCATGGAGTTTGAAAAAAAAGACCAAAGACTATTACCTTTAATTTAGGGAGGAAAAAAACCCATTATCTTACTATGGAATTCTGCTATCTCATACTTTATTTTTTTTCCTTAAGGATATGATTTCTCTCTCATCACATTCAACTTAGATCAGTGTATACCATGGAAACATTGTGAAAACTAACAAACTGTCTTCTGTGGGGGAGGGGGAGGGAAGAGAAGGAAGATTCAGGGAAAAATTGTAAAATTCAAAATAAATAAAATTTTTAAAAATACTATCATTATCCCAAACTCACAGACATAGTCAGTCTCCTACACACAACAGAACAAGGTACAACTTTAGAGCTCTGACGGACAATGTTTTTTAAAGGAAAAATTGCTGATAGTAGTAGCATGTTAGGTAGAATCTCTAGTAGGAGAGCTATTTATGTACATATAGGTTGGGTCCTAGGAGATGGGAAAATTTCTTTGAATCCCTCAAACCATACATAAAGCATTTTTCTCTACTAAGTCTCTCCTGAAATCAAATTCTTAGCTTTAAAGAAAACATAGGGAAATTTTTTTAAAGCATTGTAAGTCAGTTTTTCCTAATCTTTTGATTATAGATTGATCTGGATTGATATATATGTATATATATATATATATATGTATATGCAAGAATGCCTAGAATCCCTCAGAATTTTTAACCTCAGGATGGTATATTTCAATCAATAAGAATTTATTAAGTGCCTACTGGGTGTCAGACATTTATGCTTGGTGCTCGGAATACAAGTACAATTTTTTTTCAAGTGAAAAAAGTTTTAAATAAAACAATAATCATAAAGGGACACTTTACTCCTCAATATAAAATATTCTAAACCACAATGTTAAATCATCACTCAAGTGAGTCTACTGTCATATCATTCTAGATAGGCTGCATACCTGTTATGACATTCCCTAAAATTAAAAAAATATCATGTACTCATGTCACAGATTTTCATAGGTCTTCACTGTATCTTTTTTTTTTTTTTTTTGCAAGGCAAGCGGGGTTAAGTGGCTTGCCCAAGGCCACACAGCTAGGCAATTATTAAGTGTCTGAGGCCAGATTTGAACTCAGGTCCTCCTGACTCCAGGGCTGGTGCTCTATCCACTGCACCACCTAGCTGCCCTCCTCATAGTATCTTAATATCAATGAAGTATAACTGAGCATGAGCTTATGTCTCTTTCAAATCCAAATGGACAGTTGCAGTCAAGAAAGGTATAGTTCTATTTATTTTACTTTCCTATTTATTTCTCCTTGTTTTGACTCTTATCCATTTGCTTTTTCCTCCTCTATTCTTTCATTCCTCTCAATTATCAGATTAATTCCTGGGATTCTTGGAAGCATAGACTAGAACATTTCTTCAATGCCAACCCTAAAATAGATGAAATTCCCACAACCTGCTTTTCCAAGGATCTTCTGTATTTGAAATAAGTCTAGTCCTAGTATATTCTCAATTCTATTTAATAAATTTGGAATTATTCCTGAATGCCTGACCCTGTGATTGTCATTGTATGGAATACAATTGAGGTAGAAATCTCATCCTGAGAACCTTGTAGCACAAATATTCATATAGAATGAATGGGGAAGCAGAAATGTATAAATGAGAATAATTTCAAAATAACATAAAAGGTCTCAAAACCAGAAGTTTATAGACTGCAAACAGAAGGTACCTGATCTCCCAAACTGCTAATGTTGTCTTCCCTCTCAAACGATCTTGTTTTTAACTACTTTGTATTTATACAGCTAATATTTTGTTTTCCTATTAATTTTTCTTTTAATGTTTGTATTGTATTAATATTTTATATTGATTCTGTATCTATCTATTTCTGGGATATAGAAGACTCAAATATGACTGAAAAACAACTGAACAACAACATAAATGTATTTTTATATGTAATGTAATATGTATATACATGTCTCCCCTATTATAATATTAAACTCCATGAGAGTTGAGCTTGTTTCTTTTTTGTTTTGGTAGTCCCAGCATCATAGATAGTTTGGGTACACACTAGACTCCTAATAAATGCTTATAAATTACTGTGTTGATTGACAGTTAGTCAGGCCTGGTTTGATGGCACACACCTGTAAACCAAGCTCCTGGAGAGGCCAAGGCTGATGGAATAGCCTATTTAGCTCAATTAGCCAAAAAATCATGGATTAATATGGGGATGGCTTTGGTACAAATTGTCTAGGGAAGAGATAATCTGTCCAGGACAGGACTGCTACTAGTCCTTCAACATGGAAGAAGGCCACACCAACCAACCAAGTGATTGGTGACATGAGTTGCAGTGTTATGTTTATTACAGTGAGGGGCATGCGGTTAAAGGCGTTCTTCTCACCTTTACCAGAATCATTCAACTCCTTGTCCTGATTAATAGGAAACAGGGTATTGGTGATGGTCAGCTGCTGTGAGAGTTTCTAGGCCTTGAATTGGTTTACCCTTCCTCCCGGATCAGTAAGGAATCCCAGTCCACATCCAAAGACAGGTGAACACCATCATGTGACATCTTGAAGCAGAATTCAACAAACCAATATATATCCAAAAGCGCCCAAGCCCTTCTAAATGGTCCTGTGACTATCCCTTGCAATTACAAACTGGGTGAAATAGGGAAGCAATCTTTAAAATTTTTTTTTTAAAGCAACTATCAATGAATGCTTAAATGGAAGTGAGACTATATATTAGGATCAGACTAACTCCAAACAGGAAGAAGGAAGAGAATTTGGAACTCAGTTTAAAAGAAAATGTTAAAAATTGTTTTTACATGTAACCATGGAAAAATAAAATGCTAAAAAATTAAGAGAAGAAAAAATGTAATTGGAAATAAGTCTAGTCCTAGTATATTCTCAATTCTATTTAATAAGTGTGGAATTATTCCTGAATGCCTGACCTTGTGATTGTCATTGTATGGAATACAATTGAGGTAGAAATCTCATCCTGAGGACCTTGTAGCACAAATGTTCATATAGAATGAATGGGGAAGCAGAAATGTATAAATGAGAATAATTTCAAAATAACATAAAAGGTCTCAAAACCAGAAGTTTATAGACTGCAAACAGAAGGTACCTGGTCTCCCCAACTGCTAATGTTGTCTTCCCTCCCAAACAATCTTGTTTTTAACTACTTTGTATTTATACAGCTAATATTTTAAATAGAAATCAGATAAAGCAATGTTAATGTGTTGGTTTTTTAAGTCAATATTCAACCTACTGGGATCCATCTCCATCTGAATTTGACACATTAATATAGTTAGAAATCAATATAACTGGACTTATTTTGTCAAAGCAATAGAAAGTTTCATTTTATGTTTTAAGATTGATTTACTTTAATAGTATGTTAATAAGTTTATTGCATTTTATTTTGAAAAGTACTTAGGAAGTTGTGTTATTGTTAGTGTTTGAGAATGATAGCCTTCATTTGATTCATTCACATGTAAGGAATGTCACTGAGAGATTACATTGTAAGGGAAGAAGCCTCAGAACCTTCTTTTCCTCAAAGGTTTTGTCCCTCCAAAAAATATGTTTAGATCCTTGACATTTTCATTCATTCCTTTCTGTTCTAGGTGCAGTGAGTAGTCTCCAATCACAGGACATTTAGCTACACAAATCTAGGAGTCAGAATTCAGGTCATATTTTACAGTCAATAAAACATCAATATTCAAAGTAAGGAGTGCTAATCTTCAGGATTGGCCTTCAGGAGCCCAGCCCAGTATGAGTATTCACCTGGTAGCCATCTAGACATGAATTTGTTAAGATCAATTTTAAGAATTGAGCTAATTTTGAGACTATTCCATCAGATACTGGGATGACATAGGCGGAAACATGTCCATGACATAATGGAGTAAGTGGTTATTTGTCCTGGTTATGACTTTGAATCTCTCAACCTGACCAGAACCAGTTTTTAACCTGAGAATAACCAGAACTAAGTGGAGCAGTTTAGAAACAGGAGCGACAGGGATCAAACAGAAGTTTAATTAATTCCTGAGTGAGGAAAGAATGCTTGCAAACAGAAGTCCTCCTGAGGGGGAAGGTAGAGTTTGTCTATATACAAATCACAATGGGTTGGACCATGAAATAATCATTTTTAGACCTTGAGTTGCTATTCCCACAGTAGGCTTATATTCATGGCCATAGAAGGTGTTCCTGGGTCCTATGGGAACAGTCTCCAAATTGATTGGTAAAAATTCAGTTCATTAAGCAAGGAAGAGGGAGTGTGTGCTTGTCAAGAGAAATGATGAGAGGCTTAGGCTGCAGCACTTTGGTTCTTGGGTCTCTGAGAAATAAGGAGCATATATCCTTCATTGAACACCTGGTGCTGGTCAAAGTCATCCCCTTTTTGAGGAAGTGAGATCATCCAAAGTGCAAAAGATGTTGTTATGCCAACGACAGGGTACCACCTACTTGCTGGATCTTGGCTCTGGAAACAGTTTTGGCAAGGAGTAAATGATCACCCGTTATCACATCTTACCTTAAAATTGATAATAGCTCTTTTAATTTTTAATTAGTAATTAATATGTACAGTTCTCCAGTTGTTCCTTTCAAACTTTCAGTGATAATATCAGTACTTGTCAGAGGAAGAAATTATTAGTCTGTCAGTCAATCAGTATTTATTAAGCATTCATTGTATTCCCTAAACTGATAAGTTCTGGGCATAGCATACAAGAAAAGGCAAAACATGGTCCTTTATCCCAAGGAGCTCATATTATTATTATTATAAATATTAATTATTGTTTATTATTATAAGGCAGTTGGGGTTAAGTAACTTGCTCAGGGTCACACAGCTAGTCTCTAAGACCAGATTTGAACTGAGGTTTTCTTGACTCTAGTGCCCTGCTCTACCCACTGTGCCACCTAGTTGCCCCAAATAGTTCATATTCTAACTGGTTATAGGCTTTGGCAAAAGCACACAAACACACACACACACACACACACACACACACACACACACACACACACACACATTTGGTAAAAACCCAGATTCTGACAAGAGATTTTTCCACCTCAGTCATAGGCAACAAGGATCCATTTCAGGTCCTTGATCAAACCAAATGACCTCTTTGGGCCTCAGTTTCTCTGTGTGTAAAATACAAGCAGAGACATTCTATTTTATTGGTGGAGGGTCAGTCTTGAAGTCAGGAAGACCTAGGTTCCAATTCTGCCTCTGATTCACACCTGCTATCTGTCTTTTCAAATCTAATATCATATGTCACAGGGGGTGGGAGTATTTTCCACACCAGGAATTCCTCATATGGAAATTACAAGTCAGAACCCTAGCCCTCTCAAAAAATTAAAGGATTTGCCTAGAACTTTGAGATTCCTTCCAGCTTTAAGTTGTTCTGTTATCCTTGAATTATAAGAGGCTAATATGGTGGAAGCAGCATTTTAAAAACAATTAGGCAGGGGCAGCTAGGTGGCACAGTAGATAGAGCACTGGCCCTGGAGTCAGGAGTACCTGAGTTCAAATCCAGCCTCAGACACTTACCTAGCTGTGTGACCTTGGGCAAAATAAAAACAATTAGGCAGTAGAATGCTAGATAGATTAGCAAAGAAATCAAGGAACAAAAAGGAAGTCAGTTAGAATCCATTGTAATTATTCAGGGAAAAATAAAAAAGTTCTTGGAGTGGAGGCAAAAAAGATGGAAGATGAAGAAATTGCTCCAAGAATAATGTGAAGAAAGAATCTAGTTTTCCTCCTTTATTTTTCATTTCAGAAATGAAAGTACAGAAAAATGTTGCATTGGCTTCCCTGCTGTTATGCCAAATAAATGCAGGAGCCCATTCATTTTCCTTTAAAGCAAAATAATTTTGGTTTCTTACAGTGTGCAAAATGTTGGCTTTCCTAATGTTTACCAAAAAATTAGGTTCCAAAGAGGAAAATACAAGATAACAAAACAAAACTGATTTTCAATTTTAGAATGAGCTCAGAATGTAAATGGGGGATTTACAAACTTCAAAGCCTACAACGAGAATATGAATGGAAATAATTATAAGCAACTTCAAATGGCGTTTCAGCAGCTTGCAAAAGCATTAGGAGAATCCAGCATATCAAATCACAATGAAGGACAGTTAACAGGATTAAGCCAGATATTGCACCACAACAGGGGATTGTTGGGGAACATACACAGACCCAACCCACTATAGCTTTCAGTAAATAAGCATATGGGTCCCTTTCTGAATATTGTCTTTTGTTAAGTCATGTTTTATGAAAGAGGGTCAGGGCCACCAGGGACAGCTGGCAAATGTGCTCTGTCCCTTCTGTGGTATCACTTTGTTGCTGCAGTGGCAATGCACTGAAATCCTGGATCTTATTTCTGAGGAGAATCAGTTCCCAGGTCAACCACAGCTGTGCCCTTGTGTTGATTATGGAGATGGACAGCAAGCACAACCTCCAATCTATCTTAGATCCTCTGAAGTTTTTGCTTTCAACATTTCTACAACAAATGCTTCCTTTTGTTTTATGTTGTTACATGTTGATACATGCATGAGCATGTATTTGCATGAAAATATAACATATACATTCAGTCATCTGTACACATTTTCATACACCTGATGCTTGGTAACATATATGCCTAAGACCTGTTCATTCTTTAACAGATACTGAAATAGAGGTTGGGAAGTGCTATTTACAATGGAATAGATCTAAAACAGAGTCTTGAATGCATACAATTAAAATCTGTTTTCAAAACATAAATTATTACTGGAAATTGATTTGACAGATAACTTATAAACCCTTCTACATTATTAGATATCCTACTGATCTCTTCCTTTTTAATTCTACATTAAGGAAACAAATACATATTGGATTTAATATGCATATGAAGAAGTTATTTTTGGCAAGGAGTTTAACATGTAAGAATATGATCCTTTTCTGACATCCAAAAGACAAGACCATCAAGAGAAGTCAAAATCTAACTGATGTATTAATCATTAGAGACAACAAATAAAGAATTTTTAAAAAAATACAATGCTATAAAAACCTATCAAGGATATGAAATAGAGTTCTAATTCTATTTTTTCCTTCCTCCTGTATTAAAAGAATAGGGGAGGGCAGCTTTTTGATGGAACAGTGACAAATGACCAGTGGAAATACAGTTCCCCAAAGCACTTTCTGGGTTTCCTATCATTTTCTATTTGGGTGGAGAAGGTACATCAAGGCTTCTCTTAGGACTCATTTCTAAAAATATACAGAGAACTGAGTCATATTTTTAAAACAAAAAGGCATTCCCCAATTGATAAATGGTCAAAGGATATGCAAAGGCAATTTACAGATGAGGAGACCAAAGCAATCCATAGCCATATGAAAAAATGCTCTAAATCATTAATTATTAGAGAACTGCAAATTAAAGCTTCTCTGAGGTACCACCTCACACCTCTCAGATTGGCCAATATGACCAGAAAGGATAATGAACATTGTTGGAAGGGTTATGGGAAATCTGGGACACTATTACACTGTTGGTGGAGCTGTGAACTCATCCAACTTTTCTGGAGAGCTATTTGGAACAACGCCCAAAGGGCAACAAAAATGTGCATACCCTTTGACCCAGCAATACCACTACTGGGTCTATACCTTGAAAAGATGATGAAAAAGGGTAAAAACATCACTTGTACAAAAATATTTATAGCAGCCCTGTTTGTAGTGGCAAAGAATTGGAAATCAAGCAAATGTCCTTCAATTGGGGAATGGCTTAGCAAACTGTGGTATATGTTTGTCATGGAACACTATTGTTCTATTAGAAACCAGGAGGGATGGGATTTCAGGGAAGCCTGGAGGGATTTGCATGAACTGATGTTGAGTGAGATGAGCAGAACCAGAAAAATACTGTACGCCCTAACAGCAACATGGGAGTGATGTTCAACCTTGAAGGACTCACTCATTCCATCAGTGCAACAATCGGGAACAATTTTGGGCTGTCTGCAAAGGAGAGTGCCATCTGTATCCAGATAAAGAGCCATGGAGTTTGAACAAAGTTCAAGGACTATTTCCTTTAATTTAGAAAAAAACAGATATCTTATTGTCTGATCTTGTTACCTCTTAGACTTATTGTCTCTTCCTTAAGGATATGATTTCTCTCTCATCAAACCCAATTTGGATCAAGGTACAACATGGAAACAAAATAAAGACTGACAGATTGCTTTCTGTGGGGGTGGGGGTGGGGAGAGGGAAGTAAGACTGGGGGGGAATTGTAAAACTCAAATAATATCTTTAATAAAAATAATTTTTTTAAAAAGCCTCTCTTGGGACAAGGCCCAGGCTACTCTAGGTGAAGAGATATCTTCTCTGAATCATGTTTCTGTCTGGGGGAAAGTATAGCATAACTCAAGAATGGTCACAGAATGAATGAGGGACAAGGAAGCAGACCACTAGATTATAAACTACTCCTCAACGTAAGGAGATCTACCCCCAAAAGATAGAATTCATAGTTAGTTACAACTCTGAAAACAATGAATCTTTGACTGTGTGCTAGAAAATTTTTTCTTTGAAAAAATGTTTTATTGATTTTTTCATTTGTTTTCATAACAGTCATTACTGGATGTTCTAACCTATTTTCATTCCAGAATTGAACTATCCTTTGTAACTAACTCCCTCTAAAATAAACAAAAACAGTTAAGCAAAAACAATCAATAAATGATCATAAAAGCAATATTTTTACTATTGTAAACCCTTATTGCTCTGCCACCAGGGTAAGATTTATCATTATCTGAGATCTTCCTCTCAATTTTCAGTTACTCAGAATTCAACCTCCTTTCACTAACATTTTCGTTTTCATTACTACAGTCATTTATATAATGGTCTTCTGGTTCTCATTTCTATCTATGTTTTTTCATGTAAATTTTTTCTATTATTTCTGTGAGTTCCTTGTATTTATTATTCCTTAATACATAATAGAATCACATTAATACACTTTGGTTTGTTCAATTTACTTTATATCTTCATCAATGGACATCATGGTAGTTCTTGCTACCACAAAAGTGCTGCTATTATTATTTTGGCATATACTGCACTTTCTGCTTTATTTCTGAACTTTTTGGGGTATATACTTGGGAATGAGATAACTAATTTGGGGTGAAAAGATTTCTTACAGGAAGTATTCTTGAAGCTGACATTTGAAGCAATCTAGAAATTGTAGGATATAGGAAGGGTACTGTAGGTTCAGGAAGCTATGAAAAGTCAAATGAAAATGGGGGGAGCATTTTGGGTTCGGGGAAAAATCTAATAGGCCAATGGGGCTAGAATGAAGAAAGTACAAAGATCATAAAAATGAAATGTCTTGAAAGATTGGAACCAGATTGTGAAGGAATTTAGGTGCCAGGAATAGGAGTTTGTATTGAATAAGCTTGTATTATATCCTAAAAGCAATAGAGAATATAGAGATTTGCTAAAGATTTTTGAGTAGTAGAGTGACATGCTCAGATCTGTGCTTTAGTAATACTAATAATTTAAAATCTTTGAGAAAAACAGTTTAAGGAGGGAAGAAACTGGAGATGATGGGGGTGGGGGGAATCAATGATCTAGGCAATAGTTGATAAAGGCCTTAACTAAGATGGTGGCTGTTTGAGTAGGTCAGAAGAGAACAAGAGTAGAAGAGTGATTTGGAGATAGAACTGACAAGACTTGACACTGATTGAATTTAGCAGTGAGGGAAAGGGGAAGATTTATTTTTTTTTCCAGTGGTGAAAATTGAGCTACTGTTGGAAAAGAGGAAAGATGGTAGTGGCTCTCTTGCTAGACGAGAATATATGTAAGAAGCAGTAGGTTTGGGGGCAAAATAAATTCTGATTTGGACATGTTGAATTTAAGAAACCAATAGTATTTCCAAGGAGGACAAGAGTTCAAGAGAGAGATTAAGATTGAATATGCATCTAGCTAGAGATTATAATTGAACCCAAGAGGAATTGGTTAGATATTCAAGTATAGAGAGAGAAAAGAAGAGATCTCAGGATAGATCTTTAAAGGGGAGTCACTTATAGAGGTCAGAAGATGCTAACCAAATAAAGTGGCCCAAAATGAATTGTTAGAAAGACAGAAAGGAAACTAACAGTACAGCATCACAGAAGCAAATGAAGGAGAGAATATACAGATGGATAGCCAACAATGCCAAAAGCTGCATAAAGATCAACTCTAATGAAGACTGACATAAAGATCCCTAGATTGAGCAACTAAGAAAGCTTGGTAATCTCAGAGAATGATGGTGTTGGCAGGGGCTGAGAAGAGAGTGGGAGCTAAGGAATGAAGGCAAGAAAACTTATCTTGGGCAGTTCAAACTAACTGTAGACAAGAAAACTAACCTGGGACCTATCTGTTACTGAATACACTTAAGCTTACAAGTCTCCATATGAATTTTTGCTCTCTTTTTTCCATTTCTATTTTCTAATATATTTTCTCTTGCTTACTTACTTGTTTTACCTTCAAAATTTTTAAGTTGAGTACCTTCAGCCCTTCAAGAAAAGAGGAACTTTAGTTTACTGAATAAATAGTATCATTTATGAAACCACATCCTCAGCAAGTATTAATTAGTATACAGAAGGATGAATGAAGTCTACAGTGACTTCCTAGGCAAGAAATTCCTAGGCAAAGAATCTATCTTTTTGATACTGGCCAGAGAATCAAAATGCAGACCCCAAAAGGGGGCAGCTGAATCATCCATTTTTTCCTCCTACTTTGCCCCAGGGCCATACCCTCTTTTAGGGAGGCAGTTGTCCAGAGCAAACCTGAGACAGAACCATGCCACAGAACATCATTCTTTTGGAAATAGCCCTCCCCTGTGTAAAAGTAATACTGAGATGCCAAGAATGCTTTTACTGTGGCCTGTTGTCCCCTCTTGCAAGGATTGTAGGAGATCTGGTTTCAACAAATTTCCTTTTAAGGATATGTGTTTTTAAAAACTGATATAGAAAAAAAAGTAAATAACCTGGCAACTCATCCTACTATGCTACTGGCTTAGATGTGCAGCAGATCAAACCAGCTTTCAGTTATGCTTATTGCTATAAAGTCCATTTCTTGTTAACAAAGCTAAATACAGAAAACCTACAGGGTTATATCTTTGGCTCCCACCACTGTAGTTATAACTGTGCTCTTTTTAATGCTTAATTAAGCAACATTCTTTTCCTACCCTGCATAAATAAGAATATAAATTGTCTTGAAGTTGGCTCTAAGGACACCATAAATCGAGATGCATTCTGGGAAGGGAGAATATGTGGTCACTACATGATTTATAGCTAATATGTCACACAGGGCTCAGTGAATACAAGATGCGTATATTGGTTGCCAAAAGCACAATTCTTCAGGGTTGGGGCCAGACCAAGGACACATTTTGAAATGGGCAAAACTTGTTTGGAACATCTTTTACTTCTATTTTGGCCTTCTATATTCTCTTTTCCCATCTTCAGCTTCTCTTCTTCTTCTTCCAGTTCCCAGAGCCTCCCCTGATGCCTCTCAGACCAGGGGGAAAAAATAATTCATTTTGAAGTGTAGGTGACTTAATGTATTAACTTTCTCAAGAGTATTTGCATTTCTAAAGGAATCATGAGAGGAAAAGATTTAAGCAAAGAAAACAATAATAGTCAAATTCTGGAGGGAAGAAATTTATAATGTTTTTATTTGCTGGTTTGGGGGGGGGGTCAGGGAACAGAAATTTCCTGGCATCCTTAAGTCAAACCACCTAGCCAACTTCTGCATCAACCACCTGTAGGATAGCCCATCTTGGGGTGGGGAGAGGGATACCCATTACTTGTTATGTCATTTCAGAATAAATGCTTGCTCACTGACACCTCTCTCTCACAACTTCTCTAGTGACAAGAGAAAACCTTAAAGCTGCATCTGATATGTAAGGAAAATTCTTATGAATTAAGAGATTTTGAGGTGGATAGGACTGGAATGAAGCTGCCATATTTAAAATGGGGAGAAACTTACCAGTCAGTTGTTCCATCCCTCAGAATAGTCCCCAAAGCAAGAACCTCACACAGACAATGCAGTAGTCATAAAAACAGAAAAGAGAGACTCTTCCTGCTCTCACAGAACTCATGCTCTGATTAGGAATAATACCTGCCCTCTCCCCCCTTATGGAGCTGATGGAAAGGTTAAAGGAAAGAATGCAGTCTTCCATGGACAATTAAGCCTGGCATCCTTAACAAAGGTGATGGTAGTTCAGTCGTTCCTTGCCTGGTCTTATCATGTCTTTAATCTTATGTTCAGTTCCAAAAACTATATTTTAGGAAAGATATTGACAAACGAGTAAGGAGGACAACTGTGATATATCAAAGATGCATAAAATGTGTCAAATGAGGATCTGAGCTTATGGAAAGTCTTATATTGGACATGATAGCTATTTTCAAATAGTACATGTTCCCAAAAAAGCAGGTTTAAGTTATACAAGCTAAGCTGCACTAAGACTTTTGGAACATTCTGTATTTGAAGAACTGTCATTAGGTAGAGGGCTTATTTTGTTTTGATTTAAAAGGAAGAACTATGAACAATGGGCTGAAGCCACAGTCAGGCATATTTGGATTTGGTAAAAGAAAAGATGCGTTTTTTTACTCTTTTTTATATTATTCTATTTTATTTTTACAATTATATGTAAAGATGGTTTTCAATATTCATCTTTCTATAAACTTTTCAGTTCCACATTTTTCTCACTCTTGCTTCCCTCATTCTCCTCATGATAGTGAGCAATCTGATGTAGGTTGTGAATAACCATCAAGTTTAATATATTTCCCTATTAGTCATGTTGTGAAAAAGGAATCAGAACTAAAGGGAAAAAATACATAAAAAAGAAAAAACATAAAAGAAATTTTAAGACGTGAACAGAGTGGGGCAGCTAAGTGGCAAAGTGGATAGAGCACTGGCCCTGGAGTCAGGAGTACCTGAATTCAAATCCGACCTCAGACTCAATAATTACCTAGCTGTGTGGCCTTGGGCAAGCCACTTAACCCCATTGCCTTGCAAAAAAAAAAAAAACCAAAACAAAACAAATCAGAAAACAAAAAGTGAACAAAGTATGCTAAGCTCAACATTCAGGGAAAAACTTCTTAACAATATCTAAAATAGACCTCAGGAGGCAGAGTGTTTCCTTGTTTCTAGAATTCTTCAAGAAGAGAGTGGATAATCATTTATTGAAAATATTGTAGAAAGAATTCCAGGTTCAGGTACAGTTTGGAATAAGTAATATCAGAAGTCTTTTCCAACTGTAAGACTGCATGATTCTAGGTGATTTATGATAATTTTCTGAGTAAATTCGGATAAAATTTTACTAGATTCCATCAGTTTTTGTTGTCATAAAATGAAGATGACTAAAATTTGGCAGACTTGAGAGGTACTTCCAACCACAAACTGCTAAGGTTTGGTTTAGGTTTGGTGGTAGAAGCAGCCACAGAACAACCAGGCTTCAGAAAATCCTTTCATAAACTTTCTGAAGGGGCAATTTGGTGGTGTAGTAGATAGAGCACCAGTCCAGGAGTCAGGAGGACCTGAATTCAAATCCAGCCTTAAATACTTAATAATTCCCTAGCTGCATTACCTTGGGTAAGGCATTTGATCCCACTGCCTGGCCAAAAAAAAAAAAAAGAAAAAGAAACTTTTTTAAGCCTCCTCTGAAATTCATAGAATTTTACTATCTATTCTCAGTTGTAACTTACCACTTATTGTCTTTTTATTAGCTAGATTTTATATTCATTCATTCATTCAACAAACATATATTAAGCTCCTACTATACTGCTCTACATGCAGTCAATAGAAAAATCAATAGATGATCTCTCTGAGGCTAAGCACCAGCTTTGTGTACTTTTTCATGTGAAAGGTACAGTTAATGGCTACTCTTATGACTTGGAAGACTTGATTGCAAGTGCTGACGTTGATGAACACATGGGGCAGGTTGCTTAAACCTCTTAGTGACCTAGGCATCTCTCTAAGACAATAAATCAGTGTGATAGCACTTACCAACTTAGTCAGAGAGATTTTCTTTATTCGGGGAGTTCATTAAATCAAAGAAATTATTGATTTCAATTTTTTTTGTAATCCCTGAATCAGGGGTCCCTTTACAAGAAGACCCCAAACTTATGCTTATCCATTTTCTATGGAAACTTCTAGGGGCAGGTAAATGGCACAATGGATAGAGCACAAGAGTCAGGCAGACAAGAGTTCAAATCCAGCCTCAGACATTTACTAGCTGTGTGACCTTGGGCAAATCATTTAACCCTGATTGTCTCCCATCCAGGACCCTTTCCAGTTGTCCTGATTCATATCTGGTCACTGGACCCAGTTGGCTCTGGAGAAGAAAGTGAGAATAGTGACGTAGCACAGCCCCCCACACTTAATTCCAGTTTGTGTGCTTGTCATGACATTACCTCCCTGATGTTGTGGTCTTCTTTGAGAATGAAGGACAAAGATTATTATACCAAAGCTTCTGCTGGGAAGCCTGTAAGTATCTCTCTTCTGGACAGGCTTAAAAAAGTTTTTTTTTCTTTTTTTTGGCTACAAAATAGTCTGTTGAACTCTGCTGCTGTAATCACTTATCATAGCCAAATAATAACCATTTTATTAATACAGCATTTTAATAAGTGCTGAGGATTCAAAGGCAAAAATTATAAAGTCCCCTTCTATCAATGTCTTTATCTGGTAACAATACTTCCTAACCATACAAAGTCACAACTCCCTGACTTACCAGCACACCAATCCATTGGATGACAAGGGGCAATAAAAGCAACATCTGTCAATATTCTGCAACAGATAAAATCACATTAGTCCAAAGTTCAATGAGATTCTAGAGTGAGCATTCTCTAATGGCACTTACAGCTCCTAGGGAGGGTCTAATTCAAACAAGGAGAAACCATTTTTTCAGCAGACCTGAGTCAGAGTGGCTGTTCTGGCAAAACAAGAGTCAGTTGAACTACCCTCCATTGCCGTTAAGTAATCCTGGGGTGAGGGTTCTTAACCTGCGGTCTATGGATCTCAGGGGAGTCCATAAGTAGGATAGTGGAGAAATGCATCTTTATTTTCACTAACCTTTGCTTTCTTATGTAATCCTATATATTTTGTTTTATGCATTTAAAAATATATTTCTGAGAGAAGGTCCAGAGACTTCACTAGGACTACCAAAGAGATGGATGACACAGAAAAGGTTAATAATTCTTACCTAAGGAGGCCAGTGTGGGAGACATTGGGGAGTGTAATTAGTTAGCCTGGTCCCTTCAACAATTAGCCTGTTGAACTCTGCTGCTGTAATCACTTATCTTAGCCAAATAATAATAACCATTTTATTAATACAGCACCGTGAAAAGTGCTGAGGATTCAAAGGCAAAACTCATAATGTCCCCTTCTATCAACATCTTTATCTGGTAACAGCACTTCCTAACCATACAAAGTCACTCACAGCTCAAATAGGACATTTTTATTTGGGGATATTGGGAGTCCTTTTGATCTGACCATTGATAGCTTTTCTGATAATGTGTTTTCTTTTTTTTTTTGTTTTTTACAAGGAATTGGGGTTAAGTGATTTACCCAAGATCATATATATATATATATATATATATATATATATATATATATACACACATATATATGTATATATATATATAATTGCTTGGAATCAGGTACATCACTTCTTAAGAAATAATAAGGCTCTCTATCACCCCAACTCATTTCCACTTCCTCCCTTCCCATCTTTGGACTATAGCTTTTGCCTAGGAGTTGCACAGGAGTCATTGTTGTTGAAATCTAATTCAGATTGACTGAACCCCCAATTCCCCATAGGGGTGTCCTTTTCCCAAAAGATTATTTCTCACTTGTTTGGGACTGGAACATCTAACACCGTATCATTTGCATAACAGCAGGATGAACTTCCAAATGATGAGGTCCTCAGACTGAGGGAATCATCAGAAATGTAATCTGCATTCAGATAAACTTGTTAGGAAGTGACAGATGATGACTTACATGAAAGATCTAATGTAAAAGACATCAGTGAAACCACATAGAACCAAGTTAAAAAAAGGAAGATTGAACTAAAATGAAAAATCGTTAGACAACCTGAATATTGCCTTAGGATCCATGAAGCATTGAAAGAATCAATGTCATTGGATAAATCGTGAAGTACATGGACTAGAATCACGTCAACAAGAAGGTGAAGGTGGACCATGATTTCCATAGGTAGCAGTGTCTACATTCCTGAGATCATATGATCTCAGATAACCATTTATCAACCACTTAACTATCAATCAGAAGGATTGTCTGATGCTAGGGATACAAAAAAAAACAGCACTATCAAGAAACCTACTGCTTTTGGAAACTAATATCTGCAACTTATGAATTTTGACAGGAAGTCACAGAAATATATTTTAATGGCTCAGCTCTTTGTTTCTATAAAATTCTCTGAAAATATAGTCAGCTAGTTAAATATTCCCGTTGGAATGCCTCTACCTTTAGTTTTTACTTTAATATTATACCTAAATGAAAAAAAATGAGAGGAAATTGTAAAATATGTCTGTGATGATCCCTTGGGGATCTTCTGAAATTCATTCAGACATTTCAACTCCATTTTTACCCTTCCATCCCTCTACCCCTCATTCCCAACTGTGGCAGAATTAGAAAACAAAACAAAAACTGTTGGAAAATTGCTACTAGAGACCTAATAGGGAAGATCATGATGGGGAGATGAATTTATTAAATGCTTATTATTATTATTATTATTATTATTATTATCTGATGACACTATAAAGGAACTAATGTCAACTAAGATTTCCATTAGGTACTCACTAGTCTTGATTAGAAGTCAAAATGATAGAAAACTTGGACCAGCCTGCCACCTTCAGGATATTTTTCCAAATAACCCAAACAAAATGATTCTGCTAGGAAGTGAATACTAATGTGAAATAATAACAATGTAATGGATTATGGAAATTCATATTTTTGTAGCATTTTTATTATGAATTCACAAGTATTTAACAATATAACTAAACATTTTTAATCCAAAGTCCCAAAGGGGTGAGGGAAACAAATTAAAGCTATTAGGCAGGAAAAAACCCCCCCAAAAACCAAACACCACTATTGCTCTCCTAAACATAGCTGACTATACTCCACACACAAGAACCAATCAAATATAGAAATTGCATCCATGGCCTTGGGCAAGCCACTTAACCCTGTTTGCCTTGCAAAAACCTTAAAAAAAAAAAAAAGAAATTGCATCCAGTGGAAAAGCCATCTATAACCTTTAGAAATATTGCTTGTTCCTTAATATGTTTCTTTTTTCTCACACTGATTCTTTTTGGGAGAGGGGAACACTTCTTAAATTTAGAAATCTCCTAGTTCTTTCATTCAAACAGAAACACTGTAATGCAACATTGGGTAATTCATCAAAATTCATTAAGTGCTTACTGTGTGAAGAATACACAGTATAGAGTTGGAAAAGTTTAAAGAAAAAAGAGATTTCTGCCTTCAAGGAATTTAGTCTAGTGGGGTATGAGACCAACAGTCAAGACATATTACATGATATACATATATATGTATCTATCATATATATATGACAGAGAGAGAAAATGCTTTAAAAAAGAGCTGGGGTTTAAATATTTGAAATGAGTGAAAATAAAGCAGAAAAAAATAAAACCTGAGGGCCCAAAGAGAAACCTAGGAAAGAAATAAATGCAATTAGGACAAGTGAAGAAAGGGTTCAAAAGATAACCAGTCATATGTATGGAAGAGAAAAATTGGGAAAGAAGTAAATTGGAGAAAAAAAAAGTGAAAGAGCAAGGGGCATAAAATATAAAATAATTTTCAAAATTTTATTTTTAAAAACAAAAATTAATTTTCCTTTCCCAATATCTATGGAAAATAATGAGGATCACATTTTAGCACTTACTAATTGAAGGAAAAACAATATGTACACAGATAAGTAAATACAAAATAATTTCTGGGGATGAGGTCAGAGCACTAAGCAACTGGTGAGGATATTATACTCATCTCTGCTTAAGTTCCTTACTATATATTTTATTTGATCCACAACAATCCTCTCCCCACCCTAAGTGCTGTCATTATCCCTATTTTGAAGATGAGGAAACTGAGGCGTGTATGTATTATGTATATATAATTATATATATTTATGTAAGGTCAAGCAAAATAAATTCTTAAATTTTTCTCTTAAAAATGTCTATTAAAATGGAAATGACATGTTAATCAAATGTTTAACAATCATTTATTAAATGCTATGTACCAGATTCTGTGTGTTCCCAAGTATGATTCAGCCCATGTCTTCTAACTCCTCAATGCTGGGCCCAGCTCACTGTCCATCTATAGCACTATCCATTGAATATGGAGATTAACAGATCTAACTCTTTCTTTTATAAATGGATTTTATGTGTATGTAGGCATATACATTCATGTATATCTGTGATTAGGAGCTTCATTTATAAAGAAAACAGGAACATACAGTATGCCTGGGTAAATTGGAATTGGAGGAGTCAGAATCTTGTATAAATTCAAACCTCTGCTCTACTCATTCATATGCCTGGGACCTCCAGAAAGCCGCTTTTTCTCTTTCTGAGCTTTAAAGGGGGTTATCCTGGATGCCACTTCTTTAACATTTTTTAATAGCTATCTCAAGGAAAGAGTAAAGATACAAAATTTCTGCATGCACAATCAGCTTTTTAAAAATATAATATAATTTTAATTTATGGAATAAAAAAAGTATTTCTATAACATAGTAGAATAAAAAAGATGATTTACATAAAACTGAAAATCTACTTTGCTATTATTTTCAAATATGCATAAAACTTATCATGTAAAATTTCTTTTTTTTCCTCTCTTCTCTTCCCTTCTAGAGAGGGCTACCATTATTGCATCCATATGTCAATTTATCACTTTTTTTTTCAGGATACAGAGTGTCTTTCTTCAAATCCTTAATTTGGGTATTTATAATAGACAAAATAACTTATTCGCTCAAAGTAGTCCTTAAATCAATATTACTGGGGCGGCTAGGGGGAGCACAATAGATAGAGCACCGGCCCTGGAGTCAGGAGTACCTGAGTTCAAATCCAGCCTCAGACACTTAATAATTACCTAGCTGTGTGGTCTTGGGCAAGCACTTAACCCCATTGCCTTGTTAAAAAAAAACAAAACCTAAAAAAAATTGAAAAACAAAGCAAAACAATATCATTATTCCTGAATTCGATGTTCTCCTTAGTTCTGCTCATGTCTAAGTCATTTCTAAGGCCTCACAAAGGGAGAAAGAAAAGTTCACAGTGGGAAGAAAGGCCTCCGAGGCGCCAGGTGGCGCTGTCAGAAGCTCTGCGCTCTCCTTTCCGAGCCGCGCCGCCCGGCTTGCCCTAGGCCCGCGCATGCGCACTGGGCCGTGCCCGGCCAGTTAGAACTCCGTGTGCCCGGAGCGTTCTATGTGTTGGCGGCTCCGAAACCGGGCCACGATGGTGTGAGAGAGAGAGACATGGGGGCCCGGCTGACCCGCGCTTTCCGGAACTTCAACCTGGATAATCGTGCCGAGAGGGAGATCAGCAAGGCGAAGCCGTCCGTCGCCCCCATGCACCCCACCACCAAGAGCCTGGTCCGAGAGGAAATCAACCGTGAGTAGCCTCCGGGCGAGGCCCCGGGGGCAGCCTCCGCTCCGGAGCCCGCCCGCCCTGTGGCTGCAGTGCGGGCCGGACCGGACCCGGCCCACTTCGGTCCAGCCGGCGCTTGTTAAGAGTCCCCCCGGGGGGCCTGCGGGCCTTGTGTGGCGCCAGCGTGCAAAACAAGCGGAGTGCGAGATAAATGGGAAATAATCAAGAGGAAAAGCACCGAGCTGGGGGGGGCACCTGAAAATGGGGTGCCCTTCTCTAGATTAGTGAAGTAACCGGCTGTAGGACCCCAAGCCTTCCCGCGCGCTCTCCTCTTTCTCCTGAGAGGCCCGAGGAAGTTGAGAGAAGCTGCCCAAGGGCGCGCAGGTAGTGCAAGGTCAGAGCCCCGGGGACCGCTCTGGAGCCTGCCGCACGCTGCCCTTGACCTTCGTGGTTTTGTCACTTTCGAGGCTGGAGACTGCCCTTGTCCCTTTGCAGCGTCTCCCGAGCCTTTCGAGGGGCGCTGAAGGCGCATTCAAGGGCGAAAGTGAAGCCCGGGGTAGCTAGTGACTATGAACCGGCTCTGTTTTCTGCAGGTGGAAAGGGTGATAGGGATTTGGCTTCTCTGTTGAATAGGGCCGGAGAGAGGAGGGGAAAGGCATCGCAGAAATCCCAGCTGAGAGGATTTTAAAACACCACATAAATAAGAGGAGCTGAGCCAACATTTCGGAACCCCAGAATGCCCAGGAAGGTGTAGCCATAATGACATTGAAGCTCTGTCCCTTTAATGTTACAAATCCTCCCTTGGCAAAGTCAGTTGTTCTTCCTGACATGTGTGTTTGTCCCTTCTGAGAGCTTCAAGGTGGTGCATGCTGGGAAATGTAGTTCCCAGTTCTCTAGCCTGATGTTTAACGGTGGTCCTTTTTAAAAAAGATTTTATTTATTTTAAAGATTTATTTATTTATGTTATTTACAATATTTGTAATTTTATAAATTTATTTATGTTTATAATATTTATTAAATATTTATAACTCTTCCTTCCCCCCACATAAGGCAATTTGCCAGTCTTTACATTGTTTCCATGGTATACATTGATCCAAATGGAACGTGATGAGAGAGAAATCATTTCCTTAAGGTAGAAACATAAAGTATAAGAGATAGCAAGATCAGACAATAACATATCAGTTTTTTTTTCCTAAATTAAAGTTAATAGTCCTTGGTCTTTGTTCAAACTCCACACTTCTTTCTCTGGATTAATTGGTACTTTTAATCCCTCTTTCATAGACTCACAGATTAATAACTAGGTCTAAGGAACTGCAGAAGTCACCTTTATCCATTCCTTTTTTTTAAAACAATTTAGAAAACTGGTGGCGACTAGGTGACGCAGAGGATAGAGCACCGGCCCTGAAGTCAGGAGTAGCTGAGTCCAGGTCTGGCCTCAAGACACTTTAATAATTACCTGGCTGTGTGGCCTTCGGCGAGCCACTTTTAACCCCATTGCCTTGCAAAAACTAAAACTAAAACTAAAAAATAATAAAAAGAAAAAATAACAAGTTAGAAAACTGAGGTCCAGAATATTGATCCTGGATTCCAGAACTTTTTCTAATTATTTAGATTTCAGGCTGTCACCAAACATTATTGAGAGTTCTCTGTATCTAGCAGGTATCCTGTTTCCAAGGTTGACTCTATCCTCTATAGTATGTTACTTTTTCTCCACTAAAAAAATTTTAAAAAAGAAGGAATTATGCAGAAAAACACTGCTAAGAGTTAAGAGGAAACACTATGTTGAGGATACGTAAAAGTTTCTTTGATACTTAGAGTTTGATATCATATTCAGAATCTTTAAATGATTCAAATGTAAATGATTTAAAAATGTGAGAAAGTCAGTCTCTATAGGTCAGTCAGTTACATTATTACATAGTTTTTACATTGCCATATCTCATTTTATATATTTTCATATATTATTTAGTGCAGTATTTCTATAGGAGTTGACATCAAGAACTGAACTCATGAGTCTGGAATAATATTTTGAATTTCGGATTTACTTAAGAATTTTTGTTTTTGTTTTATCATATGGTGTTTATTGTTTTTTTGTAGAGAATGGTAATAAAGATGACCTTATAGTGAATGAGTTATATGACCTAGATTTATTTTGGTTTTATTTATTTGTAATTGTCTCTCCTATCTTCCCTTCTCTTTAGGCCACCCAGAATTAGAAGAAATAGTTAAACGAAAAGATGACAAGCTCCTCACATTGTTAAAAGAAGTCTATGTTAACTCCAAAGATCCTATTCCACATGTGCAGGTAACTGGTATTTTCTATTTTTTTGGCATTTTGTTCAATTTTTTGAGGGCTCCAGATTGTCTTTTCCTATTTCAAATGGACACCAATGACAAATGTGTAATGTGATAACTGAGTAACTGAGATAACAAAGACCTTTATAAGTATATATGTCTCTGGGTTTAGCAGCAACTCTGTTCCACAGCACCCTAAAGAAAGTGTTCTGGGTAAAAAAAAAATGGCAGTTTGTTTAGGCAGTATAAACATGTTCAGAAATAAAAAAAGGTTTATAAAAGTATTAGATATAATTCTCAGAATTCAACTCTTGTCAGATTCCCTTACATTTGTGGGATAATCAGTAGATACCCCACAAAGAGAAAGAAGAGCACTTTTCTTTTTTTCCTATTTTTTTCAGTTTCTTATTGTGCTCAGCAAAAGGTATGAAAATCAGTTACTCAAAATAATTTGGAGGGTTACAGTATATTGAGGAGAATGTATATATATAAATACATAAGCATATACACATGATCCTTGTTTTTATAAACATATATATATACACACACATACACACACACACACACACACACACACACACGGACCCATATGGTATGGATAATAATCTTTTTTCTTCTTTAATACTGTTTTTAGCTTTGATAATGCAGAGTGGTAATTTGGTAATTCAGTAGTGTTTCCTCTTAACTCTTAGCAGTGTTTTTCAGCATAATTCCTTCTTTTTGATATATTTTTTTAATGGAGAAAAAGTAACATACTATAGTGGACAGAGTCAACCTTAGAAACAGAAAGACTGGGGTTGCAGTCCCTCTTTTAACATATACAGACTATATGACCCTGGGTTTCTCACTTCTCTGTATTCTAGGTAACTTTCTAAGACTGTAACTTGTAGAGAAGGTGTTGGTTTGCATTGGCAAGAGAGGTTTTCTCACCTGTGAGTTCTCTGGATCAACAGTCATAGTTGCAATTCTTATACAGTCCCTAGAGAGGTAAACCTAGGACTGAGCTCTCTTCTTGTATCTCATGCTGTGCCTTCCTTTCCTGCAGCTATGTCTGCCTTTACTTTGATCTGTTAAGGCCAGGTACAGACTCATCTTTGTTATTATACTCCCTCACTTTATATGACCTCAGTGCATTTGTGCGTCTCATTATTGTTTTTTCAAGGTCTTTTCATAACAATTACATCTTCTGATCCGCACAACAGCTCTGTGTATGGATGGGTGGGTGATAGGTAGGTAGAACAAGTGCTGTTATCTCCATTTTTCAAATGGAGGCCTTGAGTGAATAGTACAGATGATCTAGCAAAAGTTGTAGAGCCAGCATGAGGCAGACATATTCAAACATCCTATCCCTTGTCTACTCCCCTTTCCCAGTACTATATTTTCCACTTTACTATACAGTGATAGATCTTTAGGCATTTAAAAATCAAGAAGTAAGAATGGTATACCCATGGTTATTTAGACATGTTGACTGATTGGCCAGCATGAGGCATGTTCCAGATATATGAGGAATCCAGGTAATTTAAAGAGATCTTTTTAAGAGAGAAAATGCTCTAGAAAAATTATATTGGACTAGTGGTTGGAAAACCTCAGTTCTAATTCTCTTGCTGTCATTAGCTAGTTATGTGACCTTAGAAAATTCAGTTTGCCTCTGTGAGAGTCTCAGCTTCTTCCTCTGGAAAATGAAGTATTTAAGTTACTTTCCTCATAAAACTATATGAAGATCAAATGATTTTTCAAATGAGTGAAGTGAGTAAGGCAAATGTTTTACAAATCATAAACTATTGTATGTGTAAAGATAAAGATATATATATATATATATATATAGTTATTTGCTTAGAAATTTAAGTGGACCTATTAACTTTCCTTCCACTGATAGAGATAAAAATCTCTTTTTGCTTTCCCATCCTGTGTGATTTTTTTTTTACCATGTACTCCCATTCAGTTCTCCATAAAAAAAAAATCCTTGCTTTCTTTTAATATCTCTAGGTTGCTAATTTTGAGTCAGAGCCTTGTGCTTATTCTCCCTACATGCCCAGCCAACCTTATTTTCTATTCTTCCATGTAGCCATTGATGGCTTTTATGTCAGTTCTCATAAATATGTTACCACTGTAAATGTTGTAGCCTCTTTGTGCCCTTTGGGTCATCCATAATTTTGATTTTTCTGAGGTTATTGTGTTTCAATATTTGAACCTTACATCATCATTCTGAAAATATTTGTATTAAAGAGCTGGATTTTTGTAGTGGTCAGCAGTTTAAAACTATGGAAAATGCCTTGTGTGTTCCCAAGTATGATTCAGCCCATCTCTTTTAACTCCTCAATGCTGGGCCCAGCTCATTGTCCCTCTATATAGCACTGTCTACTGAATATGCAGATTAACAAATCTAACTCTTTCTTTGATAAATGGATTTTATGTGTATGTAGGCAAATACATTCATGTATAGCTGTTGATGAATCAAGTCCCTTCTTCCACTCCTCCACATTTCTAAATGTCCTCATTTTCTCATCTTAGAGAGATTGATCTTCCTTGTTAAAGCTAACCTTCTTCCATCTCCTTTATGACCTTGTTTAATTAATGCTTGTCATCTTCCTTATCTTTTGGTCCTTTTCTTCCTTCATGCTTCTTTAGTTTTGCCTTAGCCTTTAAAAAACCAAAACCAAAACACTTCCCCACACTATAAGGATCAATTAAGATGAACCAAATTGTAGATGACCCATACATAGCGCACAAACAGGCTACAACATTTACAGTGCTAATATATTTATAAGAACTGGCATAAAAGACATCAGTGTCTATATGGAAGAATAGAAAATAAGGCTGATGGCATGTAGGGAGAATGTGACTTTTTATCATTGCCTTAGAGATATTAAAAGACTATGAGGGGATTTTTTTTATGGAAAACTGAATGGGAGGACATGGTTAAAAAATTTCCCACAGGATGGGAAAGAAAAGAGAGATTTCTATTTCACTTTTTTAAGCCTCCTTTGTCTTCAAGAGATCATTTGATCTTTTTCCTTCTCTTCCCTGCCAGACTTTTTTTTTTTTGGCAAGGCAATGGGGTTAAGTGACTTGCCGAAGGTCGCACAGCTAGGTTATTATTTAGTGTCTGAGCCTGGGTTTGAACTCAGGTCCTCCTGACTCTAGGGCCGGTGCTCTATCCACTGCACCACCTAGCTGCACCCCTGCCAGACTTTTCAAAAAAGTTCTTTCTATGTACTGCCTCTGATTCTTCATCACTAGTACCTCTTTCAACCCTGTCCCACAGTTCTTCTGAACCAGTTCTTCAAGGACAGAATTATTTCATCATTGCTTAATCTAATGGCCTTGTCTTCAACTTCATTGTGGCATAGTGGATAAAACCCTCTTTCTTGATGCCCCCTTTTTTCCTACAGCATTGTATTTTCATGGTCCTCCTATTCATCTGACACTCCTTTCAGGCCTCCATTGCTGGCTCCTCAGCTTCCTTAATTGTGAATGTTGCCAAAGACTAACCTAGACCTTGGTAACCTCATCCACTCTGAAGGTTTTAGTTATCACCACTATATAGATACCTTCCTATCATATATTGCCAAACTCACCTAAAGCCCTAGATTCATATTTCCAGCTTCATGATTTTTTTAAATGGAGGCCCCTTTGACCATAATCTTAATCTTCACATGTCTAAAAACAGAACTCATATATTTTCCTTTAAACCTCTATCTACTCTAAATTCCTTTTTCTTTTACTGACACTAGAGGCAGGGTGGCAAGAG